>NC_051062.1:10522721-10822721 GCF_904848185.1 Acanthopagrus latus
AGCTTCAAAGGCCGAGCTCAGCGAGGACAGACTCAATCCTCTCTGTAGCTGCAGGCTGCTCAATACATTTTACAAATCAACAGCAGTAATAAGTGAAAATAAAAAAGAAATTATAGATGAGAAAATGTAAATTTAGCCTAACATTTTTTAGCTTAGCTACAATTTGAACGACCTTTAATCCTCTTTGTATGCAAAGTGGTTTCAGTAAAGTCACAAACTGGACAATTTCTTCTTCTGAGCTCAATTTCAAACTTATTAAATTGGAAAAACAGCATATTAGTATGATAGCATTTTATATGCTTTAATTAGCAGTGCTGCTACCTGTTGACGGCGTGCATTTAATTCAGTTTAGACAATGTTGTAAGAAGTAATGTTTTGATTCTGAAGACAATACCCAAAAGTTTTGCTTAAGTACGGTAGTTAAGTAAATGTAGTTACTCTCCATCACTTCATACAGCTCTTCAGTTCTGACAGTTCTGACTTTTATTGCGAGACTTCTGATTATTTTCTAAGAATTCTGTCTTTTCCTGAGACATGTAGCCCTAATCAGCTTTCCCCCCCAAAAAAAGACAAAAAGGAAAAGAAAAAGAAAGTAAAACAAACTGTGTGGAAGTATTAATAAAAAAATCTGTGTTCAGTGGTTGTCTGGTGGTAATGTGTTGTAATTGCGTCATTGTGAAACACAAAGCCAACGATGAAGCTCATATAATGGCTTGTGAGATGTAATTTCCCCAGTAAACACAACAACCTCTTTAGCTGTTGCAGCTGCAGTGTCTCTGGGATGGAGGTCGAATAAGTCAACAAAGGTTATGATGACCGTCATATCTCTGTCTTGTCCTGATAGTGGCGGTTCTCCTGGCGACCAGGCAGTGACAGAGGAGTTCAGACCAGACTGGGACTGGGTCCTGGTGGGATCAGGGCAGGTCATTGTAGCACGACTGGACGGCAGAGGGTCTGGGTTCAGAGGTCAAAGGTACTTCACAGAAACACTCAACAAGTCTGTCACAAGTTCTTCCTGCACATTTTGACTCAATAAATAAAGTCAATAGAGTCAGTCTTATCTAATAATGTCTGACCTTCATCCTCCTTTTCTTTGTCGCTTCTCAGGATTTTGCAGCAGGTCCACCAGGGCCTCGGCACAGTGGACACCCAGGACCAGATAGCAGCTCTGGAGTACGTAACGCATTTTTTCCCGTCTGTGTGCGTCATTTCAAAGGGTTAGTTCAGATTATCTGGAGTGCGGTTGTGTGAGGCACTTATTTGTCGTTGATGGCGGTCAGAACGCCCACGTTTAGGAGAGGCAGCGGGAGTACCGCCACAGAAGCTAAGTGATAAAATGATGTGGATGGGGGCAAATAATAAAACAATGTTAAGTGTATGCTGTATTTGAAATATGTCACTACTGCTTTCACTTTGCACCAGACAGCGCTGTCAGTCAGGGAACAGAAGCATTTATATCCCTCTATGCTCTCTCAAAAGCCACCAGACTTCTGTGACAAAAACAGTAATTTAACCTCACAGAACACAGGAATTTCTGCACTACCGGCGCCTTTATCATTTAGGTTGTTTGTAGTATTGTGTGACTCGGTGAATCCGAACCAACGCTTGAAGTCACACAACAACACAAACAGACCAACCAATCCGGGCTGTTGTAGACAAGCAACTCCAGTGTTCTGCAAGGTAGAATTACTGCTTTTGTCAAAGGAGTTTGGTGGCTTTGAAAAGAGAGAATAGATTAATAAATCTGCTGCAGTTTCCTGTCTGAAAGGGCTGTCTGATGACGAAAAGCTCTGGAGATATTATAAAGTTTGCGGAGAGTTTCTTTATGTCTGGTCTGGTTTGTCAGATATCTGTTCAATTTTGAAAGGCAGAGCTTCAGTGCAGCGTTTCTGCGATTTGAATTTCACAGATGCCTTTTTGAATTGTTTTTTGGAGAAATGGCAGCAATTGCATAAACAGATGGGTTTAAATTAGGGTTTCATTAATGCAGCTTTCAGCAACACCTGTGCTCGGTGAAAGTGTATAAACAGAATTAGAAAACATGGAGCGTTCAAAATTTTCTTACATTTGAATTTAATTTGAATTGAAATACAATCACACACCTTTTTTTGAATAAAAATTCATATGTATCCAGGAAGCACAAATGTAAAAAAAAAATGTATTTCTAGCTACATAGATGTGAATTTACTCAATTTCTTACTCTTCAGCGTGAGCAAAGTGAATATTTCTGGGTTTTTTGCCAATGTTCAAAGAAAATTACACATTTGAATATCACAACTTGATATCTGGAAGATTCTGATTGACTATAATTTCATGTTTTATGAACCAAAATATTAATCAAATGAAAGTTGAAAGAAAAGTGAAGATTTTCCTTGGATGGTGTGCTCATGACAGATTTTTATGTAATTGTTGCATTGTTAGAATTACTGACACAAATTTAGATTTTTAAAGACTAAGATGAGACTGAAAAAGGTTTTAGAAAACATTGGAACCTCGGAGTCATTTTTTGTTCATCTCTTTTCCCAGCAGCTCCTGAAGGCACCACACGAGCATTGTCATTAACTTCCTGTGGCTTTGACCTTCTTACTGTTGGTCACTTGGTCGTTTGTGGATTAAAACTTCTCAGTCTCATTGAATCAGAGCTTCAGCTGAGTGTGTGAGATGAAATGCAAAAGCTTCCGACACAGAACTCCACTTGTTATTTGGTTAATTTAAGACGTCTCCTCTGTGTGCCTCAGGTACCTGACGGAGCTGCCGTTTGTTGATCGCACTCGAGTCGGAGTCTTCGGAGAGGTTCGTCCATCAGACTGTGAATTAATCGAACCTTTTAGCCTGATTTTGCAGCTGACTGAATATATACACAACTGGATCAATCTGTGTCAACAGTGTGGTTCAAAATGCTCAATGAGGCTCATTTAAACTGTCTGACAACTCAATTAACTCAAACAGGGTAATTTAAGAGGGCACATTGTTAGGAGATTAGATACAGCCTGCTGCTTATGTGGGTTTTGATAGGTTTGAATCAAAATTACAATACCTAAAAGAATCCCCTGTTCAAAACTGCTTTTAAAAATGTGTATTTTTAAGACAGCATTTGAAAAAATTGTGTACAACTTTCCCTTTATTCCCTCTAAAGGTGAATAGTAATGCTTGTTCTGTTTTTCTGTTCTAAATCAAGAGTGTTTTTACTTTTAACAGGACTACGGCGGCTTCCTCACACTGATGATGCTGAAGTCGACGGAGAAGCTGATCCGATGTGCTGCAGCTCAGGCTCCTGTCATCGACTGGACAATGTACGGTGAGCAGTCCTTCATATATCTCATCTTCTTTAATCCACCCTGCAGGGATGTGGAGGCTTATTACTTCTCCTGCTGCAGCGCTGACGTCTTTATCCTACACGGTGTATTGTCTGGGTAATGTGACTTTAATTATCCTCAGGTTGTGCTTTCGGGAATTCTCTCTTATTGAATTTTAGGATGAAAAGCTTCCTTCATTTCTGGGAGCATTGACTGAGTATTGAAGCAACTGTACAGCTGAGGAGATGCAGCTGGATGTGATTATAGTTTAATAGACTTCTTCTGGTTCTGTGTTTTGTAATGAGAGCAGGCAGAGCAGGAGAAGGATTCAGCTCACACAGTGTATATAGGTTTCTCTCATGTTACTGTTAAACATGTCAAATCCGTTAAAGATCTTAAGACCACATACAACAACTTAACCTTCATATCTCTTCCAGCTTCTGCGTTCTCGGAGAGATATCTTGGCTCGCCTTCATCTGAGGAGAACAAATACCAAGTGAGCCGCTTTAATCAATACTCCATCTGTTGCTGAGCTTGTTTTTATTATTTTTATGTCCCAAATTGCATATTTTCCAGCAGCCAGATGCATAAATAAAAAAAAAAGAAAAACAGTTGGTAAGGCAGCAATAAAACCCCTAATCTGAAACAACTCCAGACCAATAATCACATAATTTAAAAATCAACCAAAACTATCATAGTGTCTGAATAAAACAACACGGACTGCCTTTATAAAATCTTAGTGATTTTATCTCTTGAGTAACTGCTCTGTTCTCAAACAAAAAATACAAAGAAAAAGTCAAATAAAGCTTACAGCTTGACAGTGGATTATACAAGCCCCAAGCCTCAATAACTGATGTGATGGACAGAGGTCTGTGTAAAGATGTTGTAGAGACAGATGTTTGTAAAGATGAAGCTGGACAGGTATCTGTAAAGATGTGGTGGAAACCAAACAGAATTATTGGAATAGCACTTTTTCTTCTATTGACTTGAATAGAGCCACAACTGAGAGGCTGCTGGTGCGCAGCTTAAAAACATAATAACCACAAATTATTTCTAGAATCCAAATCACATTTTGGACTAAAAGAAAAATACTTTTCATCTCTCTTTTTAAAAAAAAATAAATAAAAAAATCCAGGTAGAATTCACAAAGGTTTGTGGAGCAGACCACACACACACGACTCTCTGCTCTCATTCTTTGGTTCAATTCACAAACAAAACAGTCTCCGTCCGTGCTACAATAAAAATATAAATTTGGCCACAAGCATTTCAGGCAACACTCCAAATCTTTGTCCTTTTGCAAAACATGAAAAATAGAAATTGCCCGAGGCTGAACAGAGAAATTACACAATTGTCCTCTAAGTGAAGGTTGCAGTCAAAGTGTGTTTTTCCTTCTAAGTGGGTTGCCTATAACTGGGCCAGGGTACGCTATTTTGGTGACTGTCACAGCTGGAGGTGGGGAGGGGGGATCTGCTTTAAATGACATCAGAGGGAGGGAGAATGTGGCACGATGTGATCAGACAATAATCAGCAGGACATCATCACTCAGCCCGACCTCTGAGACTGAAATGGGTTATGAGGCGTCCGGCTGTTGATGTGCGGTGACTGACAAACCGGAGAAACCTCCCTGTTTCAGTCCCAGCTGGGAACAAACTGAATGATGCGATTGAGATATCCTCCAATATAACAGCCTCAAGCCAAACTCCCCTGAGCGATAGATCTAAATGCAATCTAAAATACCAGACACTCACCGGTTATGTGAGCGTGAAGATATTTCTCTCTGCAAATGTTCAATTCCACTACACACTATAAAGGCCAAGTCGCTTTCAAAATATCCCTCCATGACCTTTCCAGGACCTACTTTCTGCTCACACTGGCGCTGTTAGTCTCACAAACACAACAGCAAACATTTTGTTATTTTGTGTCCATTTTATGCTTTTATTGAAGGAGCCTTGTCATGTTTCATTGGATTTTAATACCGTTTTTATCAATTGTCTTCCTTTATGTTCATTATTTCATTAGCATTTTATTGTAATTAAGTCTAAACAATTGAAATATAAAGTGTAAATTAGTGAGTTTTAGAGGTGCTGGTAGAAATCTGAAAATTATGGTTTCAAACTGCACTTAAAAAAAATTGTATCTTTAATCACCACTAAAACCACACCAGGATATAACATGTTAGTTATGTTATGTAAGGTGCTGGTAAATTTAGACAGAGTCAGAATATCTGAAATCCTCTGTTCCAAACTCCACTTGAAAATCTATATTTTTAAGACAATACTAGAAAAATAACCCGTTGAATTTCCCAAAATGCTGAACTATTCCTTTGACATTTTAGATACAAAACATATAAAGTTATAAAATACAATGTATTGATTAAGAATCTTTCTTTTTCTCCAGGCGTCGAAAGTCCTGCCCAACATGAAAGGTCTGCAGGGAGGAACTCTGTTTCTGGCCCATGGCACCGCTGATGGTACACACATTTCCTCTATTTTTCTTCTCATTGCAAACAAACGTACAAGCTGTGATGTGTGATATTGAAGGTATGTGTGAGTCTCTTCAGCTGGTGTCCTTTTTAGAACTGAGCTTGTCCGTGATGCAGAACATTAAAAACTTGACCTTGACGAGAGCCGGAGCTTTTATATCCCAGCGGTGGAATTAACCTTGTCGATGCTTGTGTTTCTCCACAGCGAACGTTCACTTTCAGCACTCGGCAGAGCTCATCAAACACCTAATAAAGATTGGAGCCAATTATACTATGCAGGTAAACACGAATACATTTAATTCTGTAGGAAAAAACAACTTAAACTGTGCAAATTTCACAAAGACAGTGACGAGTGTTTTGGGAATTTTAGTCCTAATTCTGTAATTATACTGAAGAACAATGTGTTGTTAAAGAAAGTTACAATCCTGAATGACAGTCACAATATCTGGGGGTCCTCTGTTCCAAACTGCATTGGAAAAAGTGTGTTTTTAAGACAACACTACAGTGGTTCTAAGAGTTTGTAAGGTTTAAGAACCCAAATCATGACTTAAATATGTTAATCTAACATTAATGTTTGTTTCAGCAAAAGTCTTTCCTTCTAAACAATATCGAAAAATGTTTGTGTTTGAAAACATTTCAAGTATTAAAGTTGAAAAATACTTTTACAGAGCTTCTGATTCAAGCAGTTCATGAAATATTGCAGCCGTAACTCTTCTGTAATTTTTTTATGGGTTTTTCACTTTAGCTGAAGGCTGACAGTCGTCTGTGATCTCAGATCAATTTAAAACATCCTTGAGCTCATAAAAACCTTGTTTCACCATTGAGTAGACTCAAAAAACACGCTCATGGAAAGATAAATGAAAGTTATTTGTTTACGTGCGAGGAAAGGGACATTCAGAGAGACGGAAACCAAAAAATCTGAACAAAATCGCCATTCATGATTCTCTTTCTAGCTTGTTCTGGAGCTTTTGACCCCATCACATCATCTTTTTCTTCTTAAGTATTTGCAAACTCAATATGTAATTAAGGCAATTAAAAGGACTTTGAGTAGTGGATGTCAAAAATCAGCTCTGTTTTTCCTTCATTGTTTGAGCTGAGTTTTGTTTGACCTTGTGTGTGTTTATATCTTCCTTACTTGTGCATCTGTCGTGTTTTTGGGGACAGATCTACCCAGACGAGGGACACTTCCTGTCAAGACGCAGCCGGATTCAGCTGACTCACTCCCTAATTGGTTATTTTGGAGGATGCCTGCTTGACGCATCATCATTACTTGGCCAACAACAACGTGACGACGAGTGAGAGGGAATGTGGTCGTTACCAGTGTGTGTGTGTGTGTGTGTGTGTGTGTGTGTGTGTTTTTATACCTGTAGCACAACGTTTGATGGACAAAACAAGCTTCTTCAACATATCAAGTATAGTTTCTATCACCTCAGTAGAGTAAAGCGCCGACAGTTGAGTATCAAGTTTCACCTGTAGATCAGAGAAAATGCTTCATTTTTGTGTGACGGAGAGATTTTTCTTAAATTCGCCAAAATGTGGGTGAAGTTTGGTGTGGGAGGTGATAGAATTAGAGTTTTCTCTTGATGCCACTGGCAACCATGACAGGCTACAATTGGCACATTCACCTGAAACAGAAAGACGTTTTTATTTGTGGACACATACCTTGACGATTATGTCCCTTGACAGTGTTTTGTGCTACTTTCATGCATCTGTGTCATGTAGAAGCAGGATAAAAAAAGCAGGTTTAGTCATTGTGGTTCTGGTTCAAGTCCCTGAAAACTTAAAATGTCATGTATTCATCAACAACGTTAAACAATCATGAAAGAAAAGGCGAAAGACTAAGTGAAGTTTGGACAAAAACATCCGTTTTGTACAGGTTAGTTCAATAAAAATTCAGATGACAAACAAGCCAATGACAAAGTGCATTTCCCCTCTGACTAGTTAAATAAGAGAGAGTTTGGGGGAGCTAGCATGCTAACCAGCTAGCCTGTCCGGTCTCGTAAAACCACATTGTATCTCAAGAGGTGGTAGTCAGATAGTAACCTCCTTCTAACAGTGGGGCTAACAGTGTCAACAGCAACACTAACCCGTTAGTCTGGCTTGCTGCACAGCTAATTGAGCTAACTAGCCAAAGGTAGCCATATTCATGTCGAGGTTACTGGGTTGTACTTCCTGTGCTGGTCAAAACTACTGTGAGTTACTTTCAAGTCCTTAGAAGCATTCGCTAATTGTGCTAAGGAATAAAAATAGTGTTGGTACTTTTAACTCGATTAAGTCACTAAGCTGGATCTTAATGAATGAATGACCCGCTGCACTAATCACTGTAAGAAAGATTTGGTGTCCTGTTACTGTGGAAGCTGCGACAGGACACGCGCTTAATTCAAGCACGGTATGATGGGGCTAGTTAGCAGCTGTTGGCATAAGACTGCGACATTTTTATTAATTTACATCAACATTTCTACAGACTGAAACTTTACCTGAGGGTGTAAAGGGAAGCAGATCATTTGTAACCGTGAGACGACCTCGAAGAAGAAAAACCCGTCTGTCACTCAAGTCTGTGTATTCTCGTGGGGGCGGCTTCTTCTCCTGTTTACCAAATATGGTAGCAGATCCGTGAGGTCATAGAGCCTTTAATTAGACAGCAATAGAGCTAAACACATGTACAGTACTTCATGTTGTAAGATCTTTTTTATTACACTGTCTCCTGGTCGGTGTTTGTGTTTAACTGAAAGTTATTTATTTATTTATTTATTTATTTATTTATTTATTATCAGTTTACAGTAACTTTTTCGACTAATAATTCAAATTTTGTGGGATTAAAGGGACAGGAAGTGATTTCATTTTGTTTGTTTTTACATGATTCACTGTAATTTCTGCTGTAATGTACTCGTGCACTCATTCATGACAGTTTCGGGATGCTATTTTAATTTTCTACATTTTTTTTTATATATTCTACTGGTTTCCAAAGTGGTTTCGAGCCATTAAACGCTCCTCTGAGTCCTCGCATAACAAAACACTCTAGCAACATTTCAGTTATGTAACTTCAATTGAAACTCGTGTCCTGATTCATTCATTAAAATTAATTTAAAAAGCTGTTCTGGAGATTCCTCTTCACTTTGCAGCCGAGAATGTCCTTCGAAATATATTTTCTTTAGCTGCAAACAGTTTGGAAACCCTCCACGGTTATGGAGCATAAAGCACTATAGATAAATAAAATCATTAAGTGTTACAGCACAACAAGGATGGAGAGCGTTCATGGCTGTGATTACATGTACAAGAGTGATTCAGACGATTACGTTCAGCTTCACACGAGAATCATTAATCACGACAATGAACGTCCTCGATGCCGTTTGTGCTTTTGGACGAGAGGAGCCGACAAACCGAGCGGTAAAAAAACCACTGAAATCCAACGTTATTTAGGCCGAAACGTCTTCAGAGTCACGTGTGTCTCATAAAAACCATCCTGCTGATTCGTCCCGCTGTGTGTGCTTTGACACCACATCGAGTCCAATTTAAAGAAACAGTGTGTGAAGTCATGGTTTATTGTTTCTATCGGGGTTTGCACTGTGACTTTTTTTCTTTCTTCCGGGGGGAGAAACATTGTGGGCGAGGGACGGATACAGAAAAGCTTATTGTATTTTTTTTGGCTGTTTTAATATTAAAGAACAATGAATGAGCCATGTGTGAGTCGTGGTGATTTGATTATGGTTTTATGTGTTTTTTAAGGAGCAAAAACACAGAAAGTGGCCAGAAAGGGTTCAAAATGTCCTCCAGGGAGCGCTCATGGCCTTGAGTCTGAGGCCATGCTTAAAATTGAGCTTTTTGTATGCACTTTAGCCTTCAGTGCACACGTAAACAGCATCTCAGGTCACCGAAAACAGATTTTTGAAAGCTCCTTCCAGGGTGAAGAGCTTCAGAAACTCAGTTTTCAACGATTACACCTGGACAGGTGGAAACAGAGTTTTTAAACGATGTTTATGAGTGTTTGTAGCATCATGACAGGATGGATGTTTGCTCGATTTAGTAACGACACAGACAGACTGAATATCCGGTGATGGAAAAGAGACTAAAAAAAACGGATGTTTATGATGTTTTGCCGACGAATTAACGAGGTAGATTCTGTGACAAGCCGTCACGTTTCGCCGCCCATCAACAGATTTATTTACCCGTGTATGTGTGGACGAGGCTCCAGTGTGGACATTAGGATTGTTCGTGACATCAAGCCTTCTTTTCCCCTTTGTTGCCCTTTGGACCGACCCGCTGTGCCCTTTTGTTCTCACTCATACAGACTCTCTAAAGTAAACTCTCTCCATTTTCCTGCAAATCAATACACAAAGACGTCTGTACCTAAACTTTTGCTATTGTCTTTGCAAATACAAAGATGGGTTCTGTGTTTGCACGGCACAAAGGAGTTTTCGTCTGTGCAAATCTTTTGTTGCACACTGACAAATAAATCGAAACAATCTGAACATCAGTGAAAGTACTCCAGTTTTCAGATCTTTGATGATGCATTTTCCAGCTAATCCAGGAGGGTTTCTAAGGAGTTTATTCGCCACTCGAACAAACACTTCATCCTTCATTTTTTTTCTGGAAACGTCACATTCAAAACCATCATATTTGGAGAAAAACTCACTTACTTTATCTGTTTATTGCACCTTAAGCATTCAGCAATCTGTCTCATCAGTACCCTTTAATTTCCTGTACTGAGCAGATGTGACGGCGTGAAATCCGCTCTGAAAAGGACACTTCATGTTCTTTTTTCTACGGGAGAACTTAACAGCTCCCGTGAAACAGAAGAAATTTCAACATTTATCTTCCTCTCTGTCCTGTACGACCTTTTGTAAATCCCCAGTCCATACCGCCTAGATTCTGCTCAAACTGAGCCTTAATTACATCAAAGCAATTACAGAGCCCAAACGAAGGCCTCCTCCACTGAGGAAGGAGGAGGGAAAAAAAAAAGTCCAGAAGTAACTTCAGACAAACTCTGAGTTAAAGACCTGAACCGGAGTGTCGGCGTGTCTCTGGTGGCTCTGCACAGAAAATCCATAAAGGAGGAGAGAAGAACTTTTGTACATTTTTCCACTGTGGCAGAAGACAAATCCGCTTTAGTCGAGTTGTATTCACAGTAATAAGTCAGCACGGCACAAATACATTTAAACTAATAAGAAGATAAATGACCATAAATGTAACTGGAGCCGTGAGGGAAAACAGGTCCGGACAGAAACAGCTCTAAAATGGGACGAGTCATGTGGCTTGTGTCCATGTACTTTTGACCTTGTAGTGTAAAATCTGTGTGTGTGTGTTTGTGTCTGTCTATATAAAACATGTTGTCTTCTGGCCTTCAGATGTCTGAATTCGGCTGTGGAGGCTGTTGTAGCAGGTGAGTAACGCCACGTCGCCATCTTGTGGTGAAACACACCCATCTCACCCAACTGGATAACACATCAGCTGTGAGGTGTTCTGTATGTAACTGAGTACATTTACTCAAGTACAAATTTGAGGTACTGATGCTGTAATGCAATTTTCTTTTGCACTTCATCTCAAGAGGGAAATATACTTTTTACGCCGTACAACTCCAACTCAAACAATCAGTAGGTTAACACAAAATAAATCATACTGTTGTTAAAGGTAACAACTTACCCGCTGATATCAGGTCAGTCTGCTTTTATTTTGAAAAGAAGGCAATCTGTTCTTTATTTGTCACGTGCATAACGGTCATATTTAAATTTGTGTTCTCAGACTCCTCATACAAAATGTGCACAAGTACAATCTCAAACATAAATAGTTCAAAAGTTAAAACCCAGGAGTAAAACTCAACAAAATCTAATATTAAATAGGGTATTCTGCTGAATACTAAGGTAGACTTGTGATAAAATAAAGATAGAATAAATATATGTAGCTGTGATGTGTGCAGAAATAAAAATTCCCTTTATATATAGAGTTAATAAATATATATGAGGTCATGTGTGGTGCAAAGCTGAAGAGTTCAACTGATTGTCTGTCTGTTATTAATACTCGTCCCCTATTTCTATTCCTTCGTCTTCATCGAGGAAGTCCCTCCCGACCTCTTCGTAGTCCTTCTCCAGGGCAGCCATGTCCTCTCTGGCCTCGGAGAACTCTCCCTCCTCCATCCCCTCTCCCACGTACCAGTGGACGAAGGCCCTCTTGGCGTACATCAGGTCGAACTTGTGGTCCAGTCGGGCCCAGGCCTCGGCGATGGCGGTGGTGTTGCTCAGCATGCACACCGCCCTCTGCACCTTGGCCAGGTCTCCTCCAGGAACCACAGTGGGAGGCTGGTAGTTGATGCCCACCTTGAAGCCAGTGGGACACCAGTCCACAAACTGGATGGAGCGCTTGGTTTTAATGTTGCTGATCGCCGTGTTGACGTCTTTGGGCACCACGTCGCCGCGGTACAGCAGGCAGCAGGCCATGTACTTTCCATGACGGGGGTCGCATTTCACCATCTGATTGGCCGGCTCGAAGCAGGAGTTGGTGATTTCGGCCACGGTGAGCTGCTCGTGGTAGGCCTTCTCTGCCGAGATCACCGGAGCGTAGGTGGCCAGGGGGAAGTGGATGCGAGGGTAGGGCACCAGGTTGGTCTGGAACTCTGTCAGGTCCACGTTCAAGGCGCCGTCGAAGCGCAAAGAGGCGGTGATGGAGGAGACGATCTGGCTGATGAGGCGGTTCAGGTTGGTGTACGACGGACGCTCGATGTCCAGGTTCCTGCGGCAGATGTCGTAGATGGCCTCGTTGTCCACCATGAAGGCGCAGTCGGAGTGCTCCAGGGTGGTGTGGGTGGTCAGGATGGAGTTGTACGGCTCCACCACGGCTGTAGACACCTGAGGAGCCGGGTAGATGGCAAACTCCAACTTGGACTTCTTGCCGAACTCGACTGAAAGACACTCCATCAGCAGAGAGGTGAAGCCAGAGCCGGTTCCTCCTCCAAAGGAGTGAAAGACCAGGAAGCCTTGAAGACCGGTGCACTGATCAGACTGATGGAAAAAGGTAGGAGTCAGTATTTAAGAACACTGCCGTGCTCCAGGCAGTACAGCTCCCAGCAGGTGTTGCCCATCTGGACACCAGCCTGGCCCACGTGGATAGAGATACACTCACCACGCTGGGGAGGAAAAAGAGATTGGATATTATTGTTACTTAAGGTTTCTGTCCTGTTTAGATTTCACTGCTCTACAGCTTTATGCCATTATTTTATCATTAAGTCGGTACTGACCTGCTGAAAATGTCGGTTTAGCACCAGGAAACGGTGGAGTTATGGTGACTTTTTCAACCGCTTTTGTATTTTTTTGCAACATTTGCGTCACAACCTGCTTTCTGCGTGCTCAAACTGACAAGTCTTCATATGCAAACTCTGCAGATCAAATCCATCAAATCAGGAGTCAGTCCTCAGGGACCTCCACACCCTGCTGAAGTATTTCTAGGTCCTTGTTAAAGATGAGGGTGGGGGCGGCGGAGGGTCGCTGAGCGCTGAAACAAGTTAGGTCTCTGTGAATTTGTCCTGAGGGAGTTAAAGATGTGACGTTGTCTGTCCTGTTGGGTTAACTGACTGCTCACAAGAAAAGGACAGAAATGCAAACGTGTGAGACCAAGACCAACAACTCGGTTATTATCCTAAAATTTCCAAATCAGATTATTTACTTTCCGCCCCGCTGCTGTGTGTTGATGTTACTGCAGCAGTTAGTCTGTCAACAAGAGACCAGCTGCTGGTGGTAACAGCAGCACACAAACACGTCGGGAGTCGCTGTCAGAATGCCATCGTGGCACGTTTACGGTGACCAGGAGTGAAGGAAGAAGTAAAACGTTTATATCCCCAACACCTTTTCTCACTTCAAACTAAAGCTTCAGTGATGTCAAAAAAATATTTAAAAAAGAAGATTGTGCAGCTGTATGAACCAAAAAACAGGCCAGGAAATGTGTTTTAGAGGAGTCACAATAATAACACCTGAATATTGATAACAATGAGTGTTTATTGGTATTACAGCTTATTTATCACTTTATAAATATAATTATATTCTTTAAAAACCTTTATTTAAACAGAAAAGGACCATTTAATGAGCAAAAGAAAGAGTGAATGAATGAATTTTATATCTATCGATCGACATGCAGCCTCAGGTGTCAGAGGATTTAGTGCCTTCATGGTCTCATCAGCGAATATGTGAGAAATCACTTAAACTCTTTCTTATATTTCTAAATAAAACAGAAATTTGTGTTTCTGGACTGAATCCTCCTGCAGGATCTGGCACGCTTGAACAAAGTGTTTCTGTTCCTCCAGATTTTCTTCAGGGACACATATTTTTCCACTTTTTGCAACAAAATTATGCCACAAATGAATGAGTTGTTTGTGATTTTATCAGTTTCATGCGCTTTAACAACACCACAGAGTTATTTTGTGAAGCAGGGGGCCACTAAAGTAGAAACAATAGACAAAAGGTTTCAGGCTTCTGGCAACTTTTGTGGAGGAAAGTGTGTAATGCAACCATCAAATCAAGTGTTTGTGTGGCTCAAACTTTTAGATGTGACTCATAATTCTCACCAGAAGCAAATAAAACACTGCAAATGTTGCTTTTATTGGGCGTCAGACGACTGAAACAAAGACTTTGTACTCACCATTGTGCTGTTCTGTTTCTCCTTTTAGGAGAAGATGAAGAAGAAGAAAAAGAAGAAGAAGAAGTTGAGACTTTGAGTTCCTCTGAGTGAAGTTCTGTCAGTGCTACACTTTACTACAGGGGAGGTGTGAGTGGCTTCCTGTTTGAGCCTTTTCAGATTAAAAGCACTCACCTCATTTAGTTTCATGTAGCCTAAAAAGTAAGTGCTGCTCTTACTCTGAAAAGGCCCAAACAGGAAGCCATATGTCCCTCTATAAAAAACCATAAGGCTGCAGCTGTTGTGGCTCCTCCTCCTCCTCCTCCTCCTCCTCCTCCTCCTCCTCCTCCTCCTCCTCTAGCAGTTATAAAAGTGTGTGTGTGTCACACACTGTCAAGACTTCACTCACAGAGATCCCATTATAGGTCACTGTGAGATCCTGCAAGTTTACACTTCTTCTTCTCCTCTAAAAAAAGGAATCCAAACAGCACAATGGTGAGTATAAAGTCTCTATTGCTATTCATTTTAAAGCTTAAAGCCATAAAAAGTCATGTTAGTGGTATTCAAAGTCTCTACTAAGGAGAATTATGACTTAAGGCTTTAAAAAAATGTGAAAATGGTACATTTCCTGTTACATCAGCACACTTTCCCTCCAAAAGTTGCTTCAAAGTCTGACTTTCTGTCTCATGCGTTTACATTTGAGGGGCCTCAGCCGGCTCCTGAAATCACTCTTTGACTCTGCTACAGCACATGAAGCGGATTTAATGTGTTTTAAAGGAAAAAAACACAAAACCATGAATTCCATTGGTGGAAACACGCTGCCGGGCATGCGGCTGCAGCTCCCAGTAAAGGTTAACTGTTTCCATATGGGTGGTGGAGGGCATGCGGGCTGCTTTTGGGAACGCTGATGTGTATTTTACTTTTCGCTTGTGGCGTTAGACCTTGGCCTGCCACATTAATTTCAAAAAAACAGCAGCACACCACGCAACCACGACGCATATTTGTGAGGGGGGAGGGCACATGACCGTAAATCCCAAAGCCTTGGATCAACATTTCTCAAGCGAACACGAGCTAAAGAGTCTTAAGTTCATTCTCCAGGACGTTGACCTCTCTTTCCTGACTTTGATCCTGCAGTTAGTTGAGCTGCAAGTGGCGACAGTGTTGTAATGTTTGCGTATAGTTTGTCGAGGTGATAACTCGAGGTGGGGGGGAAAAGTCCGTTTTCACAACTTGGTTTTTGAACTGCTGACACTTCCTGTTGGGCCATTTGGTAGACAGCATGAAGAAGGAGGAGGTGTGAAGGAGTCCTGCTGCCTCAAAAGAGCACAAAAACATAGATTTTCTCCTCGGAAACGATAAAATCTCGATGTTTTCTGATTGGTCGTTGCCTCAACACACAACATCTTACAGCACAATGCCCTCCCTGTGTCGCTGGGATCCAAACATCTGTGTGACGTAGTTACGGGACGAGACACAGGAAGCAGATAATCATGAAGTGAAGTTGCCTCGAAGTCTGAATTTCACAGCCTGTGTGTGTGTGTGTGTGTGTGTGTGTGTGTGCGGATGTGGCGTGTTGCAACACCACTGAACAAACAACCCACAACTTCCACTTTTCTCCTCTCAATCTGAAGCAATCTGGCTCAGGAAACAGAAACAGAATGGAAAGTGCATTAAGCCGCTGTGCATGCTCCAGTGGGGTGTAGTTGAGCTCTCTGTGGGACGCATGAGTGGAGCGCCACTCAAAATAGCTGCTGCTGCTGCTGCTGCTGCTGCTGCTGAGCTGGCCGCCATCGCCATACTTGGCAGCTCCCGTGTCACCGTAACTCCTCCCCTGACGCTGTCAGCAGGTTTCCAGGAGGGGAGGGGAAGTCGAGGGATCAAAATTCAAAACAAAAACCCACAACGAGCAAAACAATCTATGTCAAGTTTAGCTGCTGTTTCAAAAATAAAAAGTTAAAGTTGTAGTTTCTGCTGGTCTGTTCAACTGAAGTGTCGATCTTTAGTTCTTTGGTTGTAAGCAGAGCGACCTTTAGCTAACCATTTCAACTGCTAATTTTACATTTATCCGTAAATGTTTTTCTAACTATTTCAACGTAAAGCCATTACCTTTAGCCACCTACATTATTCAAACCTTTTGTATCCACTTTTAGCAAACTATTTCAACCATTCGTCATTAACATTTAGCAAATGTTAACAATTTCAGCCATTTTGTTATTACTTTTAGTGAGTTTTTTCAATAATTTCCCATTACTTTTTAGCTTATTATAACTGTTTATATATTAGCCTGCTTTTAGGAAACAATTTCAACTTTAACTTTTAACTTTCAGCTAACTATTTCAACTGTTTATAGCAAAATTATTTTTTAACTATTTTCAGCCATTTATCAATTAGGTTACTTATAGCCTTACTGTTTATCTGTAACATGTAGCTAGCTCTTTCCATTGTTTATAACTTTTTACCAACTCTTTTGACTGTTTAGAACGTTTGCTAACCATTTCAGCCATCAATCTTACAGTTAGCTAGTTCATTTGGTTCAAATCTTTTATAGCTGTCGGTCTGCATCATGTCACCTAAGGAATGTGGATCTTAAAAGAAAGTAGGTCACTCATGTTCATGATAACTCGCTTTGAGATGGTACCTGATAAAAACCTATTGTGTGAAGCACTGTCTTTAAACTAGTCTGCTTTAAGACTGCTTATTGGACTGCGTGACCTTGTGAGGGAGGACGGGTTCTGCATCGTTGGAGCCCGGTTATTTGTGTGACAGAAGAGGTGTCACTGGAAAAACAAGACAAGCTTTTAGGCTTGCCTATAGGCTCAAAGAGAGACTGACATCACAGGAATTTCACAACAACTCGAATATTTCACTGGCTCATGTGTTCCCTCTGGAGAAGAGGTCGCAGAGGTCGTGGTCAGCTGCAGCCTCGTTTACCTCCAAGTCACTCTAATCTAAGTTCACCTAAACTCTTGTATTGGCAGGTATGACGTGTGAAACAAAAAGGGCGCGATGGTATTTTGACAGCAATACTTGGCGTGTTCGTGTTCTCATGTTCCCAGAACCAGCTGGCCTTTTGTTGGCAGACTAACTTGCAGCACACATTTGCATTTCTGTCGCTTTTATCTCCTCTTTGAACGGCCATTCAACCAGCAGGACAGACAACGTCACATCTTTAACTCCCTCGGGCCAAATTTGACTTCCAAATGGGAACAAACTTGTTTCAGCACTCGGCGAGCCTCCACCACCCCCACCTTTATCTTTTACAAGGAACTAGAAATACTTCAGTAGGGTGTGGAAGCACTTTGGCCCCTGAGGACACTCTGACGAGACTGTGTTAATCACCGCTGCTTGAATATTTAGATCAGTGACTCCTCATTTGATATGTCACATCCTACTCACAAGGAATTGTGAAAGGTTAATGTTTTTTCAGCAGAGTTTGAATATCCAGACTTGCAAGTTTGAACATGCAGAAAGCAGGTTGTGACGCAAATGTTGCAAAAAATGCAAAAGCAGTTGAAAAAGTCAACATGACTCCCACCGTTTCCTGGCGCTCAACTGTCATTTTCAGCAGGTCAAGACAAAATAATGGCATGAAGCTTTTTGGCAAAATAAATTAACCAAAGTATATTGAGGAATTCGTGAAAAATTCAGCATTTTGCAGATGGAAGGCAGCAAAATCTAAACATTAAATATCCTTAAATCATTCTGGATTCAGGACAAAATGTCATACACAACTCTTTCTCCTCCACAGCGTGAGTGCATCTCTATCCACGTGGGCCAGGCTGGTGTCCAGATGGGCAACACCTGCTGGGAGCTGTACTGCCTGGAGCACGGCATCCAGCCGGACGGCCACATGCCCAGCGAGAAGCCCACCGGAGGCTACGACGACTCCTTCACCACCTTCTTCAGTTCGACCGGCACCGGGAAGTACGTCCCCAGAGCCATCTTTGTCGACCTGGAGCCCACCGTGATTGGTGAGTTAAACATCAGATCTCACTTTTCAGTACTAGTTATGAGACAATAATTGGACATTTCACAAAGAAAGATTAAAAGTCGTACTCAAATAAAAGAGGACCCACAACCATCTCTTCTCTCTCCTTCAGATGAGGTTCGTACAGGAACGTACCGCCAGCTTTTCCACCCCGAGCAGCTGATCTCAGGAAAGGAGGATGCCGCCAATAACTACGCCCGAGGTCACTACACCGTAGGAAAGGAGCACATCGACTCCGTTCTTGACAGGATCCGCAAACTGGTAAGAAGGACTGAAGGGCAAGAATTGTGTTTCTTTTTTGAGAAAACAACAGTGTAGTTTTTGATTAGTTTGACACAATCATTATAAAAAGTATATTTTTAGTCTTCTTGTGGCGTTCTTAAATACTCACTCCTATTTTTTTCCATCAGTCTGATCAGTGCACCGGTCTTCAAGGCTTCCTGGTCTTTCACTCCTTTGGAGGAGGAACCGGCTCTGGCTTCACCTCTCTGCTGATGGAGCGCCTATCAGTCGACTTTGGCAAGAAGTCCAAGCTGGAGTTTGCCATCTACCCGGCTCCTCAGGTGTCTACAGCCGTGGTGGAGCCGTACAACTCCATCCTGACCACCCACACCACCCTGGAGCACTCCGACTGCGCCTTCATGGTGGACAACGAGGCCATCTACGACATCTGCCGCAGGAACCTGGACATCGAGCGTCCGTCGTACACCAACCTGAACCGCCTCATCAGCCAGATCGTCTCCTCCATCACCGCCTCTTTGCGCTTCGACGGCGCCTTGAACGTGGACCTGACAGAGTTCCAGACCAACCTGGTGCCCTACCCTCGCATCCACTTCCCCCTGGCCACCTACGCTCCGGTGATCTCGGCAGAGAAGGCCTACCACGAGCAGCTCACCGTGGCCGAAATCACCAACTCCTGCTTCGAGCCGGCCAATCAGATGGTGAAATGCGACCCCCGTCATGGAAAGTACATGGCCTGCTGCCTGCTGTACCGCGGCGACGTGGTGCCCAAAGACGTCAACACGGCGATCAGCAACATCAAAACCAAGCGCTCCATCCAGTTTGTGGACTGGTGTCCCACTGGCTTCAAGGTGGGAATCAACTACCAGCCTCCCACTGTGGTTCCTGGAGGAGACCTGGCCAAGGTGCAGAGGGCGGTGTGCATGCTGAGCAACACCACCGCCATCGCCGAGGCCTGGGCCCGACTGGACCACAAGTTCGACCTGATGTACGCCAAGAGGGCCTTCGTCCACTGGTACGTGGGAGAGGGGATGGAGGAGGGAGAGTTCTCCGAGGCCAGAGAGGACATGGCTGCTCTGGAGAAGGACTACGAAGAGGTCGGCATCGACTCATTCGAAGAAGACGAAGAGGGGGAGGAGTATTAAGAAAAGACAGACTTGTATTAAAGAAACGGTAAAGTTCTCCTCCAGAAGCAGTGTGAGTGTTCATGTGCAGTTTCACGACTGGTTTGTAGACCATCAATAAACACTAATGTAACTGCGGAGCTGCAGTTTGTCCAAGATCAATCCCATGGTGTTTGGTTTATTGAAAAATTACTCTCCGGTGGGAGAGAATGTGTCTTTGCCTTCTTTTCTAAATAAAGCTGTTTACGTCTACGTCTCCTGATCAGAACTTTTTTGGTGAACTGACTTCGAAGAATTAAGTCTTTGGACATTTGGACTAAATATGGAGGGGGGCGTTTCCGCTGGTTTCAAAAATAAATCTGATTGTATGTAAGCTCATGAGACAATGACCCTACTTCTCACTTGTTCTGTTACCTCAGTAAACCGTTTCTTTATGAATTTATGGTCTGAATCTCTGGTTCTTCTTCAACACAGTATGATGCTCAGATTGTAAACAAAAGGTCCCATTTAGAGTTTAATAGACGGTGGAGGCTTTAGGATGTAACTATCTTGTGACTGACCTCATGATAAACTGGTTCCAAAATACTAACGTGACACCAAACTCAGAGCTTCAGGACATTAATCATTTGTTTGAGCGGTCCAAAACCCACAACACAGTCGTTTTTATAAAAATATAAAGGCTGTTTTGAATTTCTGGAGCTGTTGTCACATAGAAACAAGTCCTGAAGCCCAAACCTGCAAAAAAGTGCCTCCTATCGCAGTGACGAAGGGTGAGCCCCAAACAGGGACTAACTTACTTTCAAGATTCATAATTAAAACCTACTAGACACATAACGCCATCTCACCACGGTGTGGCGCCATCTTGTCCAATTGTCAACTGTCGCTACACGCTGAGATGTTAACGACATCATGTGGCAACAACTGCAAAATAAAAGTTTGTACTAAAAACACTGGCGGTGAGAAGTAAAGTAAAACTACTATACTCCAATACTTTTTTCTTTCCCCTTTTACATTTGAACACAAATATCTGAACTTTCTCCTTCTCTACATTTTCAGAACAGACTCTTTGCTTCAGTTTGAATGCATTTGAGGGGAATTATCAATCATTAATTAGGTTGGAAATTTACTGATTCTACCTTGAAGTTTAAAGGAGCACTTTGTGCAATTTCACTGTTTTACTTTTTTTATATGTGGCGGACCCTGCCACTTTTTTTTAGCTTCAAACAAGTGTTTTGGGACCCGATTCTCCCCCTCCTGAAGGAAAAACATGTTGTTGTTTTTTTCAGGTATTAATGCAGTGATTCCCCTTTTTTTTTTTTATCAGCAAAGCAGGTTAGATCCACTAGATGGCGTCCTCATCATCTTGATTTAATCCAACACGACTGTATATCCAGTTTACTCTGTGTAGGAATGGAAATATCCTCTGGCTGAGAGTGTTACTGACACTGCTGCTGCTCATCCTCTGAGCCCAAATGTGGACTTCACTGATGTCAGCGGAGAGGACAGGAAATGGGGGAGAATGGGGGGATGGGAGACTCTGACATGTAAACAAAGATTCCTGGCTGGACATGAACCAGAAATTTAAAGGAGCACGCCACCGTTCTTGCTTCTGTTGGAGCTCCTAATCTGTAACAAACATGTTTTAAACACTATGCTTGGAATTCTTCGATCCACGTGGAAGTTTTTCTGAGTTTATCACCACCCTGAAAGACATTTGGTCACTTCTAATGAGTGAGAATCAGTTTCTCCCCTGTTGTTCTGTGGTGTTTTTAAGTCAGATTGTAGGTAAGGTTTTTTTTCTTGCAATTCACTTTATTATTATATTGCAGAAGAATCCCTTACGCTGCCATCTTGGTGCTTGCTCCAGCAGAAGTCTGGTAGATTGGGGTTTTATTATATCTAATATAACGCAAGTAAATACTGAAGTTTACTCAAGTTTCTTTCAAATTCAGCCTTCATCCTCCATCGTTTGTGAACTTCACCTGTCCATCACCCTTTATAGGAATGGAAAGCTGCTCCAGGAGCCGTCGGAGGCCCTGAGCTGATCGCGCCAGGCCTTCAGCTCTGAATGTAAACGTCCTCATAATCCTCAAACAGACCCCTGAGTCCTCAGGAGCCTATAGCTGCAGCCCCCTGAACCGCTCAGTCCTCTTCAAACGCTCCCCTAAGCATCTTTTTTTTCTTTTTTTGGAAAGGGGAGATGGTTTGCGACGGACGGATAATGGAGATCTTTTTCAAGTGTTGTGTTTCGTCCGCCTCCCCTCGGAGGAGCACAGATTACTTTTCTTTTACATCTTCCCTCAGACTGAAAACTATTTCTCCAGAACAGTTCTGCTGAGAGTTTGGCAGCTTTTCTTCATCCTGTTTGCGGTGGCTCGTCCGTTTTAAGTCATTTAGTCAAATCAAGGAGAAAAAGCAACATGTGGACACTTTTTGGAACATGTGGAATTTTTTTTTTAAAGGTTCCAGTCGACTGTTACCTCGACTCTACAGAGGATTACTACAGATAACAGAACATTAAAGCCACACCTTTGAAATATTCATTCAATTTAAGCAAATTGCTCTATTTGTAGGACTTGAGACATAAAAATCAAAATTGTGTTACAGCTCAAAACAAGAAGAGGGTGCTGTTCCTTCAGGTAAATCATGACGGAAACTCCTGCAACATTTTCATCTATTAAACTGTTAAATCTCAGTTAATCGAGCTCGTTCTGGATTATTCTCCTTATGTGATCCAGCAAATCCCCTTTACCAACTTCCTGTTAATGAATTAGCTCAGCTTTGGGCTTTAAAAGGTTCTTGATGCCTCACCTGGGCCCCTCAGTGTTTTCTCTTTCTGCTGAAATAATCCAATCTGCTGATTCAAGTGTTTAGGCAGCGGCTAGCTGTTAGCAGAGAATGCTAAATTCAGGGACTCCCTGAAGGATTTAGCCTCAAAAATAAGGAACTCTAATCCCTTCCAATTATTGTCTTGCTGTTGTCGATGACAGGAAGATTTAGAGGAGGACCCTTCATCCCAACATAACACTAATCTGTTTTAATACAAAATCCACTGATAGCTTTCTTAGACAAACAAAGCTCTTAGAGAAAGACTTCATGGTGTGCAGATTTTCTCATCATTACTTTTTAAAATGAAGTTTATTGTGTTGTTTTTATGAATGACAAGCCTTTTGTTAAAGATTGTAAAGCATAAAATATAATTTTGCAGTAATGGAAACATGACAAAGTGTGTGAATTAGCTTTGGCAAGCTACTAGCAGTCATTGCAGTCTGTTTTACACATCAGTTTATGGAGCTTTAAAGTTGTTGTTTTTTTTAACACATCCTCCAACCTAAATGATGAATAAGTCAATTGCCAGTGACTCCTTAGACAACATGAACAGTATCACCATATTTCATGCTTTAAAAAAGTTAAATCTCAATTAAACATAACAAGCTATTGTCATTATCCATCATCAGAGAGAAGGTTTGGTTGTTTTTACCAAAGGTGGATGTTGAAATTTAAAGGATTTGATCATGTGTTCCGGAGAATGGATCAATCATAAGTCACCGTCTGTCTCATTTATAATTACAACAAATATTGGAGCATCTGCTCAGTAATCTGTAATAATCTGTAATGGATTACATGTTGAAAGTAACCAGGCCTGTAAATCCGTTGTGATGCTGCCGGTCTCTGGGCTGCTGGTGATAAGGGTTAAGCTGTATTGAAGCTGGATGGATGCAGAGATCAAAGTCGGCAGGTCAGAGCCTCTGAGAAATCCCACAAGTTGTGCTCTCGAGATAAAAATACTTGATGCTCCTCAAACCGGCCCGAGGGAGGGCCACGAGGCTTCAGGGTGGCCCCGAAAAAACAACCTGTTACTGGTGAAAGCTGAGGTAAACCTCAGAGGGGTGAGCATGGTCCTGTTTTGGGAAGCAGCTTAGCTCTTTCTTAAATCTTGAATATTCCTTATGGAGTTCTGAATGGTGACTCATTTGCACTTTATTTACCGTCACTGTAATATTTCTATGGCATATAGGGGACCAAAGTGTGTCTTTCCATGAAGCACACGCATAATATAATGCCTTGGCTGTACACTACATGGCCAGAAGTATGTGGACACCACCCCAGTTCATCCTAAAGACATTGGATGGGGGAAAGGAGCACATTATTGTCTAGAATCTCATTATTTTGCTGTAGCATTAAGAGTTTTGAAAATGATGTGAATAAAGTAGCCACATCTCAACCTAATTTTACCCGTCAGAGGAGATCTAAATCAGGGAATACAGTTCAAATTATTGATTTTTAATGTTCTTTCTGATTATTTGTGAGAAAACAGTCAAAATATCCATCACAGTTTGTCTTCCAGTGTCTTGCTTCTTCGTTTAAACAGTCCAAAACAAGGAACAAGGTAAATTTATTGTCATCTTTTTTAAACAAGGGTTTTAAAAATGGGACTTTTCCACTTAGAAATTCCTGAGGGGTGTCACTTTAAGCTCTCTATGTGGCAACAGGTAGTGTCTTTTGCAACTTATATAAGTTGCTATCATCCTGTGTGTCCTGCTGACTCTTTGTCAAACCTCCGGCATAAAAACAGCTTCTGTTCCCGGCGGCAAGATTGACTGGTGACGACTATGTGCCACGATTTCGAGCAAAAACTTCATCTTTGTTGCATCTGCTTTTGTGGCATTGTAGTTACCGTCTCTGGCGGCTTAAAAAGAAAAATAAAACACCAAATTTTATGAGGAAAAGTCACAGCGACAGTCTATCCCTCCGACTAAGTCTTCTGGGAAAACAGCCTGGCTCTCCGGGAGTGAGAGCCAAACAACTGAGTAAGAAAAGTATATAAAGTTGCTTTAAATACATATAAGTAGCAAAACCACAATATAGAAATACTATGTAAAGGTCCCACGTTAAGAAAACATAAAAATAAATTGAAGATACCAAAAGTTAAAGTGTTTTATACATCTTCATGTCACTGCTGGTGACCTCGTCACATTCCTAGAACGTCCATACCTATAGAGCAGCTGCAGCTCGCTCTGTAATCCTGCTGTGAAACATCTGATATTATATCATCCTCCCTCTCTGCCTGCCAATCACCATCACCATCAGAATAAATTGGACTTTTCTCCGATACCGCCATCGACTCATTTCTATCTCCGCCCGCCATGCCGGAGAATCGAACGGCCTCCACTATTTATTGATCTGCCGGCCCATTAAAACCTCCTCGGGAACATCATCCTTTTCTTTTTTTTATCATATAAGACCTTTCTCAAACCACAAAATCAATTCTTTCTCCCGGGGAGAAGAAAAAACATGTCACACTGTTGCGGACGAGGACGATTCAGATCTGATTATTTGACTCCTAAGGATTTGTTAGTTCACTGGACGCCTCCTAGAAGCAAAATTAATGGTTTTATTTCTGGAACACGCTGACGAGCTCCGGCCTCGTTTGCCTCGCTGATCAGTGGCTGCGTGTTCACGTACGTCTTGTGGACTTTCCTCCTGACTAACAGCAGCAGAGTCAGACTTCTTTAATGCCACGTCTAACCACAGGGCTGCAGAAATGTCAGGCAGCCGGCGGCCATTTTAACACACACACACTTCTTACTCCGTCTTTTTACTTCACGTCTCGCACGAGGACGTATGACTGCGTCTGTCAGCTGCCTCTGTAACGTATTCAGGGTTACCTTCACCTTTGACCTTTATTTACACCTGCAAATATGTAGATCATGGCCTGTTTGACAGCAGAATTTGTCTTTTTTTTTTTTTTTTACTAACAAATGCAAAAAATACAGAATGAAATGGATTTTTGCTTGTTTGCCTGTGTGAATTTTCAAAAACAGCAAAATGTGAAAACATTAGTCTGTTCTTTACTGTTTTGAACCATTTTGAATCAAGTTAATTGAATTGTTTTCATGTGTCTTATATTGTTTTATACCATATATTAATCTCACCTTCTCAAATACAGGTTATATAGTGTTTTCCTGAACGTCTACCCGCTGCAAACATATTTGATCAAGTTGTTTTAACCCTTCAAATGACATTTTCAGTGCTTTTTTTTTACACATAGACAAGTGAAAAATCATTCCAATAACTCTTTATTATCATGTTTTATTTTGAAGGAGAGAAAATGTGTAAAAATGCCTTTATTCAGATATTAATGTTATTATTTTTTTTCTGTGACTAGAAACACACCCGTCAGCTGTGATGTTATGCACCACAGGGTGTATTCTGCCTTCTGGACATGTATTTAGATAACATCATTTTATTTTGATAGCCCATAATCAGGACCACATCCTCAGCCCCTCGATTTGAGTGAAGAACAATTTTCCACAAATAAAAATCACAGTTTACAAATTTCAGTGACAGAATGTCTGCTAAAAAAAATATCTGTCTTTTCAATCTTGCTGTTTGATGAAACTATTTAAGTGTAAATTATGTACATATTCTATAAAAAACTAAACAAAGACACAAAATAAAGCAGAATCTAAACAGGCAGAATATATCCTGAGGTGCTGAACATCCGCTGGAGCGAAGTGGAAAAGAAATCTACAAGAAAAATATCTGATAAAAGTTTTTAAAAAATGGTTAAAAAATGATGTTTGTATCTGTCTCGGTTTTTAAGAATAAGAGGATTTAACAGTTATTCAGCAGACACTTGGTGCATTTTTACTTCCGTGGATCTGCCACCTGCTGACTCGTACACAATACTCCAACTTGAAGATTAAAATTGAAGCATGAAAGGTTAAATATAATAAATAATGTCTATATTATAGCGCACATGACCTGAGCTCTGAGCTCTGCAGAATAAAACAAATCACACAAAGGCCTGAATTAAATTAAATTATCTGCATTTGTTCACTATATACCTCAATATAATAAGGAGAAATATGTTCAACTTTTTATCTCACCATGTTTTAAAACACAGCATTTAAAAAAGTGTTGCCTATTAGGCTGCAACCTGCATTCAAGCTCACCAATGTTATATATAACTGTAAACAATTACATGTCTCCAGATTGGCATTTAATATCAGATAATAAATGTTATGAAAGTAAAAATGAACTTGAAGTTTTAATTGATATTTTTGATGGATGACACTGTTTTCAAAATATTCCCTTCTGTTTTCTGTCTCAAAATAAAATGAAACAAAGAAATGAATAAAATGAATAAATTCCAGCAGTATTAAGGGTCATTTATTTATTAAAACATGGACAATGACAGTTTAGCACTCTGAGAACACAACAGCCTAATGAATATTAATATATTAATCGCTAATATGTGTTAAGAAATCCCTATAAAACCACCTGTATACAGAGTGTGAGGCAGAAAATGTCAGATGGAGTCAAACAGGCTCTTTAATCTGTTAAACATATATCAAATAAAATAAAGTAGGAATATAAATGAGCAGTAAAATTGGTCCTTTTGAGCCTCCTGTGATCAGCACAGTGAAAACGTCCCCGTCACTGTTTCAATTCTGGCTGATATTAAGGAGGATTTTACAGATAAGTGGTCACAACTCTTCCATCTTTTAATTTGTTTTGAGGAAATCTGATGAGGAAAAAATGTTTTTTATGCAGTGCACAGACGTCAAACTGTCAGGATTGACTCCTGAGATTAAAACAAAACAAGTGGATGGGGGAAAAAAAAACAAAACTCCCCCCCATGTGTGTCCTCTCGTGTCTTTTAAAATGGCAGCGTGTCGAGGAATAACTTATCTATGATGGCGGGCGGCGGCACCAGATCCTCCAGCTTCAGGTAGAAGATCCTCTGCAGGCCCTGGATGCACAGAGTGCGGAGCTCGCGCAGTTTTTCCAAAAGTCTGGACAGGTGGTTGGACCAGCAGTGCGAGCCTCCGTCTCCCTCCTTCAGACACTTGACGATGTTGTTCTGCAGCTCCTCCACCTTCTTCGGCTCCTTCAGGCCGTGTCGCTCTGCAGCGTGTGGAAAAAAAAAAATCACATCAGGAGTTAAAATCAGAATTTTTTTTTACTAATCCAGATAATCTCTGATAAACCCGTTCCCCAGCCGTTCCATGATCCACCTTCAGGAGCACTCAGTCATGACGTCTAGCACTTAAACACAACATGGTTTACAGCCAAGAAAATTGTATTTCTTCTAACTTAAAGCTGCATCTCCCTGAGTAATTTGATTGTAATTTAAAGCTGCAGATATGTGAATAAATGCTGGACTGTTTATAATGTCCTAATCCTGGAGAAGAACTAGGAAGTACTGACATAAACAGGTACAGACAGGAGTGTTTCTGAGCGCCTCACCGTTGACCAGGGCGAGGGTGCAGATGCAGGAGAAGGTGGACACGTCCAGGTTCATCCTCTGCAAATTAGCGGAGAACTCAACGATGCTGTCAATCCACTCCCCGAAGCCTCGCAGGCACTGGAGCCGGTGCCACACCGAGCCGTCGCAGAAGATCAGCTTCCCTTCCTCTGGGCTGGATCTGAAACAGTATGACAGCTTGTTAGAGGTGGATATAAACGGCCTGGTTACACTTTTACGCATGACACTGGCGCAGAGATTTGTCACTGTTTATAGGCCAATCCGTCGTCAAACATATCCACACAACAATGGCGCGACCTCTGACCTTGCATCATCTGAATTAGCTGAGAAAAAGCACATGTGACGGCAGAAGATGAGTCCCTTTGTGTTTTCTTTACCTGTACGACAGTCGTAAAACAAAGAGCTCCAGGAAAGACGAGTAGAAGAGGAGGTCTTGGTCGTGTTTGGGTAAGGAGGTGAAACCTGGGATCTTCTGTGCCCAACCTCGAATCACCTCCATCGATCTCGTCAGGAGGTCGTAAAACTGCCGCACGTGCTGAGCGTCGTCCTCTAGCGGGCTGCCAGGGCTCTCCTTGATCTGACCACAGGTCGCCAATGAGTAGACGAAACGATACATGAATTACAGCACATTACTCCTCACTGGTAAAGGACTGAATCTATGCCCACGTTTCTTACTTTAAAGCATTCAAGCAGGGAAGGTGGAGGATTCGATTCCACATGTGCCTTGATGAGGGCGCTCAGAAGGGTGCTGCCGGGTGAAGACGAGTCCGAGACGGCTTTCGGTTTGGACGGCAGGCGACCCCTTCGGCCTTTCAGACTGTCCGTCCTCACCACTGCAGAGCGCGAGGAGAAATCATTTGACCTGGAATTAATTTGACCCTGAATGTTGTGTTCAGAACAAGTCGTATTGGTTTACCTTCTTTGACCATTCCCACCGCAAGGCACTTCTGGAAGCGACAGTATTGACATCGGTTCCTCCTGCGTTTGTCCACAGGGCAGCTTTTGGCAGCCAGACACACATATTTGGCATTTTTTTGTACAGTGCGCTGCAGGGAGAAGAAAAGATTTAGATACTTCTCAGAACAGAGCTTAGAAATGTAATACCTGCCTTTTGGACAGTGCTGACAGTGCAACATGATACGATACGATAAAAGCACTTTTTGAGTTCTATGGTATGAACCTTCACTGACACAAAGAGATTATGTGATAGTGTTACATCTTAAATGTCTTCCTCTCCACCTCCGACCGACCTCCCCAGATACATTCCACCATCAGATACCGTAAGAAACGATATGATGAGATACGGCACGATGCTAAACCGTACGGTACGATGCAACGAGACCAGATCGATACGATATGATACAGTGCAATTTGATACCAGACAATGCAATGCAGAATGTTGAGATTGATATGGTAGTGTAAGAAATGACATGATTCGACAGGTTGGAATGTACAGTACAATACGATATGGTATGATACGATACGATACGATATGATACGATACACCAAGATTGATACGGTACAGTACGATACGATATGACACAGTCTGATTGATACATGAGGATCGGATGTGATGGGATACAGTAAGATACGATACAATGCAATGCTCTAAAGATCAGTATGGTACAGTACAATATGCACAATATGAAGTGAGGCGATACGGTACGAAACCATATGATTTTATGGGGAACAGTACACTAAGATGTAACAGTAAGTCACGATCGCCTGTTCTTACAAGGGTAGAGTGGTATTATATTTTATTTGCACAAAAAGGCAGAAGATCCAGGAGTCGAGTATTTTATCTTGAATGTTCCTCTGTGCTCTGAAAACCTCTCTGACTGAGTGCGGCAGTCAAATAGGAACCAACTGGTCCTCTGCTGGACTTTGGAACAAACTGTGAGGGTTTCTTGAAGGAGCATTAAAGCCCAGTGCCGGTACAGAACCAATGTCATGGTGCTGAGTGGACTGAACAACAAGGATGCTTTCTAGGATCTGGATTGGAGAACCCTTTATGAAAATGGTTCAGCGTGGAATCATTAAGACCCATTTTGTTACACCAAAGTAAAAAACTCTTAAATGCTCCTTTGAAAATGATAATCAAACAGCAGCTCTCCTGCTCCTGTGGGCCAGCTGAGGCGGTATAAGGCATTCAGCCCGGCGGACAGGGCAGTCTGGGTAAATACAGGGTCGTGGTCAGTCATAATTTGGAGAGTCGCCCCCGGGAATCTCCTTCAGAGAGGAGAAGGGGAGGTTTTTTATTCACGGCACGTCGGTGGCCATTTTCATACAGGACATTTGGCCCTAACACGCGTGTGTCAAGAGATCAAAACGTGCGCCTGAAGCGTAATGACCAATTTAGGAGGCCAGTCAGGGGTCCCAGAAGGATTTTTATATTATAGCTTATTACTGGAATAAGTGTTTTATTACGAGACAGTGTGGCTGTGATGTCTTCTCTATACGTGGAGAGAAAAATGTGAATATATCCTTCAGATTTTCATAAAAGCAGGACACGATCACTGTTTTTGTCCCTTTTGATTGGCACTTTCACATGTTTTAATTATTCATATTAAATCAGATGCCTCCAGATGTCCGAGTTGAAGCGTTGAAAATAAACTTTCACCCAGAACAAACCTTGAAGAAACCCTTGCAGCCCTCGCAGGTGCGCACTCCGTAGTGCTGGCATGCTGCGTTATCGCCGCACACCGCGCACAGCCCCTCAGTGCTCAGCGCCACTCTGCCGGCGCCTGACGACGTCTGGTAGTCCATGAAGCGGTGACCGAGCTGGAGCGGGTGAGGAAACCCCACTCCGTGCTGCTTCCCGAGCGCGGTGGAGCCCAAAACCCCGGAGCCGTCCAGCGGCTGGTGCGCCCCGGCTGCGTCCAGGTTCATGGACACGTGGAGAGACCCGTCAAATTTCATCTGGCAGGTGGGGAAGCTCTGCTGCTGCGCGTGTTTGAGCGAAAAAAGCGAGAACCTGGAGAGAGAGTTTTTCCTGTGCGCTGCGGCTAAATAGTCCTGTCGAAAACTGTACAGAGAGCCGGAGTCCTCCCATAAGTGCCCCGGTGGAGTCTGGAAGTTGGGTGCGTGTGGCGAAGGAGAGCGGTAATAATAAACAGAGCCCGGGGAGGAGAGCAGCTCCTCGGATTGATGATGCTGGCTCGGCTGATACCGGTGCGCATCCTCCACCTTTACGCACGGAAGCTCCCCTTGCATCGGCATCTGGAAGAGACACGGCGGCTTCACGTCGTAGCCGGAGCCGTAAGAGTCCCCCAAAGTGGCAAAACCGGGACCTGATGTCGCAGCCGAGATTTCGCTGTTGGTGAGGTCCATGCTGAACTTGACAAACTCCGGGGTGAGGAAGTCACAGCTGCGCTCTCCGCCGGCGCTCTGAGAGGCCGGGCTGGCGCCTTGGGGAGAGGAGCCGCACTGGGTCTGGACACACGGCATGGCCCCTGGAAACATGGAGAAAATGAGTCAGTCAGAATTGGATAGAGTTGGCAAGTACAATAAACATTCATTTAAAATGTTTTCTTTGTAATTTGGGTCATGATTATTTTTTAAAAGCCATTTGGAAACAAATTACGCGCTCGTTGGGAGGAAAATTCCTCACAATTACGACCTTAAAACAGCATGAAACAGGTATGCATGGAGACCAGACTTTGAATAGATTATTACCTTATAACTTTAGTTGTCTTATCTTCTAGAGTTTGCTTTGGTCTGCTCGACTTTGCCTGGTATGAACCAAAAACACCAAATCATCACTTGAAAGCTTTTCACCGACATGTATCCATTAAATTCTTCGCGAACGAATCAAGAAGAGTCAAACATACTCTACCTCAGACTTTCATCCAGTGCAGCAGGACGGTGACAAGTAATCCCATCCTTGCTGGTCTGTTGTTCTCAGGATCTGTGGAAGCTTTAGCCGCTGCGACCAGAAAAGAAAAGTCCACTCTGTCTGCAGCGCAAAAAGGAAATGACTGTTCACTTCTCCCACTCTCGGACTGCAGGACTGGCTGCCAGTGACACCGACAATGTGCTTTTGTTTACGTGCCGCGCACCAGTGTGCCAAACCATATTACGCACAAGCCACAGAGGGGCGGGCTGGTGTGTGTATGTGTGTGTTTCCCTCTGTGTGTGTGTGTGTGTGTGTGTGTGTGTGGGCCATTGACTGGTGTGTAATTTGGGAATAATGCTCGTGGCCCACTTTCTTGCAGCTTTCTTGCATCATATGTCAGGAATTTTATTGTGTTTTCCAAGCATTTTATGTTAAACTTGGCTGCCACACAGTGCAGATACAGTTTTTCAAGCATTTATCGAGAGTAAGACTCAAAGATACAGATCGTGTTCAACAGCTGTTCTTTATGAAAGAACAGTTTCCCCCAAAATAGACACGCTCAAAATGTCCAAATGTTGGGATTCAATGAAAATTAAATCCTTATTTCGGCTCCTCGCGCTTATGTTGATGAAGATGTTGAAACTTTTATTAGTTTAGTTGATAACTGACGTAAATTTTGTCCAAACAGGATGGAGGAGGAGGAGGTAGAGGAGGATGGAAGAGGAGCAGGGAGGAGGAGGAGGATGGAGGGAAGACCGCTGTTGTGCAATCTTACCCACCTTTTACGTCACCAACGCGGCACCGCCTCCTCTCGAACGCTATTGGACGAGCGCAACCGCGTCCTGCGCTCTGATTGGCTCTCCGCGGTGTCGCTCGTGCCCGCTCCGTTTCCTGGTTGTAGCTGTCAAACACACAGGCTGCAGGTTCGGATAGCAACCGATGTCCTCAGTCGCCGTCCGGCATCGCCCCGAGCGACTCTTTCCCAGCCACAAAACGAGAAGGCCTGTAAGTGAGAATGTCTGTTGTTTCGACGAGTGTTTCCCGGACATTTTTAATCTAACCTAACGTGTGGTTTAACCCGCTGTTTGGTTGGCAAAGAGCCAAAAACGAGGAGCAACATCTGCGAGTTTTGCTAGTGACTCCGACAGGGAAGGAGTAACCCCTTCACCTCAGCTGTTGTAGCGAAGGACATGCCCTGTTAATGTGTCTATTTTAGTCATTTCAAACCGTGTGAATATCTAAAACATGTCCGCCGAAGTGAACATATTCCTGTTAGGTGTTCGAGCCGCCTTTAATATGACACGAAGAGCTTATTCGCGACCGTTAAGACGAAGCTTATTGCTGCTTTTCCTCAAAGACCAAACTAGGCTGACATTTTAATCCACAGTAAGATGAGTGAAGATAGCGTTGACTTCCTCTCATGTAGCCAGGTATGGAACAATATACCAAATACCTGTCATAATACATCAGTATAGTACCACCTGCTGTTGAAAGAAAGGGGTTTTTTGTCAGCGCAACAAGCGGGATTCCCGATTATTCTCTGGAAATACACAGGCCTTAAAACAGCAAAAATGTCAATGGACCTCGCCATGTGTTTGATGGAAACCTCAGCCTGCGTTTGAAGCAGGAAGCCCCCTCTCCTCTGCTGACTCATAATGAGTGTGCAGGCTGATGTAAGCACCATGATGAGGAGGGATAGTGAAAGGTTCTGGTTGTGTCAGCCTCATGATTTAGGTTTTGGACGGTTTGGTGGTTCAGCTGGATGAACTACATCCTTCAAGAAGCTTCCTTGGGGCTAATTATTGGCATATCTGGCCTTTTATGGTGTTGAGTAATGAGCAGCTTGTGAGAAGGTGTGAACACAGGTGTTATGCCACTGAGTGGATTATTGTGAAGGCCGATACATCAGGGTAGGGATGGATTTTGACTGGAGTTATGGACTTATTTTAATGCCTCACTAGGAGAAAGATGAACAACAAAACTTATCGGAGATGCATCTGTTGAGAAATTCAGGAAACCAAGAATCCACCATTATATATAAAAATATCTCGTCATGACACTGTCGTTGAAAGAGTATAAATTTGACGATGCAACCTTTCTTTCCCATGAAAAATAAGGTCTTTCTTTCCAGTATGGTGACACTTAATTATAAAATCATTAATAATGCTAAACATATAATTAATCAACCTTTTTGTGTTAACACACAATGAAATGCGCAATAAACCGTTTATTTAGACAATGTTTGCATCTTATAATCTGATATAAACCTTTACAGCTGCTTAAATAAATGGTTTTTAAAGATTTACATCGTTTAATTAACTGTCAGTTAGAAAGTGTCAGTGTCAGAAGCTCACTGTTATCTGTCAGTGTCATCTAGGAAATCAGGAACTGTCTGAAAATCAGTGGGTGTGATATTCAGCCCTGACAGAACATATATATTTCGTATCATTAACAAATATTTTGATACATTTCTGTTACTTAATGGAGTTTTTTTTTATTATTCTTGTCGTTGTAGAACAGACCTCAGCTGAACTTTAAACTTATATTGGTGTGTTAAAGCCTCTGTCATAATTATACTCTCTCAGGGCTATAATTATATTACATACTGTAGCTCACAGCTTTAGTATCTAACAAATGCAGTTGTGTAATGATAGATTGCAGTTACAGTTCTGTGGAAACGCTGTTACGCTCTTTATAACTTTATAACCGGTGATAAAGAGACTAACTTCCTTTAACCAAGCGACACTTTTAAGTCAGACCTTTTCTATTTGTTGGTCATTTTTACAGTTTAGCAGTCGTATAAATTGTCACGTTATAATTTATGATTTTTGGTGCTCATGCTCGCCGATATCATGATAGGTCATTTTATTTCACCGAACTGCTTGTTGACATTTGTGCCATCTGCAGCAGTGTTTTATTAAAATGCATTAGAATCTGCTCCAGCGTATGCCGCTCCCTGGAAACCTCGGTTCGAAGTGCTGCGAGGCCCCTCGCCCCCGATGGTGTCGTGTTCTGCTCGCTCTGGTGCTCGGGGTCGTTATGAAAATGTGGAAACAGTATCCGAACAGTTGCTTCATAATAAGCTGCAAATAGTTAATTCTAATGTTGGTTTTAAACATGATCTGGCCATGTGTAATAAACAGTCTGCTGTTGTCCTGTTTTTCAGTCATATCAGCGATATTAATATGAGGTATTTGCTTATTTTTGTTACAACGCCGCAACTTGGGAACTTCTGAAACAATTAGTTGATGAATTAGCAGCAAAATGTGTGATGAATTCAGTAATTCATATCATTTTTTGAAGCAAAAATGCCAGAAATTTCTTATTTTACCTTCTCAATTGTTTAGATTTCCTGCTTTCTTTGTACAAAATGAGCGTAAACTGAATATTTTGGATGTTAATCATAGAATTTCTTGCGGTTTTCTGACATTTTATAGACCAAACTGTAATCGAGACAGTAATTATTGGGCAGACTAATGGATAAGAAAACTAATTAGGCAGTTAAATGGTTAGTTGCAGCCTTAGTTTAATAGAATTTCACTACGTAAAAATGGATGAACTTACCAGAATTTAAAGAAAATACCAATCGAAATGTGGTGTTTTTTTTCTTAATTGTGAACCTCAGGAGGTTTAATTCGTTGTTTTTAAGAGATGTACCTGGTTGTTTTAGACCTCCATATGAATATTTGTCCACATCTGACCTTCCCAAAGCAAGTTACAGCCATTTATTATCATATTATCCTCTGCATTTCCCAGTGACAGACAGGTGTAATCCCATATTTCTCTCGGAGAGTAAACAGAAGGTTATCAAATCATAACAGAGGAGGAAATGAGAAAAAGAAAAGTTACCTTTTTGTAGAGAAATATCTGATACAACCAACAATCGATGCTGCAGAACGTGATTGCTATGGAGTTTCAGGCTGTGGTTAACTGACTGAACAACGTGTTAGGAATGCAGTCTTCTTCCAGCAAAGCAGCTGCTTGTCTGGGAATTTGAGGCCATTAAGGTTAAAAAGTAACACTGAGGCACCCGACTGCATTTTAAAAAGTCACAGTTTGGGCTGCAAGATGTCCAACTGTCAAACAAACAAAATAAAGACATATAACTGAGACTAAACATGACAAGAAAAAGCTGGAAGAAGGACATTTGTTGATATATTTCTTAAAATCCAAATAATTGTGCCATGTTGTTTTATATGAAACAATCCCTGAGACTTTACAAAAGTCATTTGTGTCACCAGCTATTTAAATGCACCGCAAAGACCAGTGAGAGTCAAAGTGTGGCGATGAAACGTGCTGCAGAGTTGAACAAACATAATGATTTTACAAAAGGTGCTGCTAACATTTAGTTTCAATATTGATGAATCGAGTCAATTAGTTTTCTTTCCCGACTAATCAATGAGTCTGATGTTTAAATGTCAAAATAATCACAAACTCCTATCACAAGTTGACACAAGTGTGTCTTTAAAGATGGAAACATTTCATGATGACGGAAAACAGGAAAAACTAGGATGACGTAATGAGTGAAAACCGCCTGAGGGACTAAAAAAAAGTTGTTTTTCAAGGAAACTTGCCAAATATTTTAGGTGATTTTGTGGTTTAGTGTATTCGAAACCAGTTTTTTGAATGTTGGTCAGATTAAACAAACATTTAAGGACATCACGTTGGAGGTTTGATTTTATTCTGATGTTTTATTTGACAGATTAATACAAATTAAAGATGCAACTCTGGACAAAATTAAGGTTCAAACAGGTGACATAACAAAGCGTTCCCTTTTACGTGAGCTGTCCTCCTCTCGTCTCATTCAGCCTGACTTGCAGCTTTTTGGATCCTCCCAGCCCCCTCCTTGTACTTAACTCCCTCTGTCAGACTCGCATGCCTCCTTCACAGGATCATGTCAGAGCTTTATAACTCTTCCGTGTCTCCTCACTGCACTTTACTTTCTCCGTAGGGCCGAGGATGGCGTTCAGGAAGGCTCTGAAGCGGACGGCGATCCTAGGCGGCGGGGCGGTGGCCGCGGTGTTCGGCCTGTCGCAGCTGATTGAGTACAGGAAGACGCAGGTAAGGATTTTGTGACGCTCCATCAAATGTTTGCTTCTTGCTTCTCGTTGCATGAGCTTTCAAGACTTTGAGTTTTGCAGCATTTGACTGAAATGTCAATATTTTGTGCTTTATCAGCTGCCTCCAGGCAAAATTCAGGGATAAAATCTAAATACTCATGTTTTAGGTGTAACAAGAGTGTGTTTTCACAATAAAATGTTTTTTTTTTTTTTTTTTGCTTGAAACCAGTGTACAGTGAGCAGGGAGGGACTACCTCTCAGGGCATGTCTTGTCTAGATATTGGAATGTGCTCTTGAGGTCTCCAAGGTGTGTTTGATTTTGTTTACCTGGTATATTTCCTGCTGCCGTGCAGGAGGCATCAGCTCACTCACAGGAAAAATGAAATGAAAACTCAAATTTCTTTTTTTACCAGCAGGTATTTACACTGCAGAGATACTCCTCTGAAACTAACCTCCTGCATTTGTTTCTCTTCCCTTCTTGCTGAGTGTATGATGAGGAAATTGTCACCACTCTCATATGTTTTGCTAAATATCGAAGCTACACCTGCAGCAGACTAGCTTAGCTTAGCAAAAAACTAGTTGGAAGTAGTTGCCAGGCAGCCAGTATTGACTCCAGGAAGTCACAGTTTCCAGCTGACTAATAAACCCCCGCCAATAAACCAGAAAGTTGTTGGTTTAAACTAAAAGCTCTGTGGCTGAATAATGAAGCCAAACACTGCAGAGGAGCCAAAAAAAGAGACCCAATGTTGAAACATCCAACAGAGGTACAGCGGAAGTATATGTTTCCATGTTGACAAAAACAGTGTTGACATGAATACAGAAAAAAAAAGTTCTGTGTTAGTTAGAGGGCATAACCCAAAACACTTGCTTCACTAAAAGTCCACAATCCCTTAGATCTGGAATTTGGCCTATTGTGCCTCTAAACCTTGTAATAAAAGGGAAAACATGTGTTAGATGCATTTAGTTGTTTGATATATCGTAATATTTGTGTTTATCTACAGGCCAGATTTTCTCATTCTTGTTGTCGACTTGACATGGCGTTTAGCTGCTTGACGCTGTAGATGGACTGCATTATAAATGTGAGAAATGAAGAAACAATAGGCCGAGTTATAGATCAGTGCCTGAGGTCAGTTAAGGCCTCACCTCGCCTCCTGACTGGTGACTCTGGGAGCTCTGCCGTCCTTGAAACACTCCTTGAAGGTCCGAGTCCATTTGAGACGGCCGCAGCAGCTGTGTTTCCACTGACCTCTGACCCGACTCAGGCCTATTTTCGGCATGCCTCATATCCTACATGCCAGACTTCATGTGACTTTACAACCTAATGTGAACTTTGTTTTTGTGTCCCGTCTCCACTGTCGTCATCCCAACCAAAGCACGGATTGGTAAGCAAGAAGTCGCCCCTGATGAAATATAATTATTTTCACAATAGTTTGTAATCATGCATGCCTCTCTAATCCCAGTAATTGCAATGCTGATGAGATGAATGTCCGTCTTGTCTCCTTTAGCAAGGGCATATGGCTTGGTGCAGTTTTTTCAAAGACAGCGGCCGATTGGCTATTAGCATGGGCCTCGCGGCGCCATTGACTGACTTAACTTGATTACGGGGGCCAACGCTGGCTCTTAATTCTGTGGCGGTGTTTGTCTGCGTGCATCATCAAAAATAGACAATGATTATATCATCGTCTTGTTTGCGGTCGCAGAGCTAAATTACAAACGCCTGCTTCTTCTATTTGCAAGTCAAATGCCAACGTCTGCTTCAAAGCTGCTTGATGCAATCATTTAGCTTCAACCTGCTAAAGAGAAGGAGGAAAAAAAATGAATAAATATTTCATTAGAGGTGAAATCCCACATCCTCACATCAGAGGGTGAGCGGGCCTTTTTAAAATTTTATCTCTAAATTAATTATTTTGCTAATCAAACAGTGGATGTATGTGATGTTCAGTGGCTGAATGTGAGGTTGTTTTGTTGTTGTTTTTTTTTGCGGAGCTGAGCAGCATGTTGCAGCGGCAGACAGTCACCCTCAGCAAACCTTTGCATGCTAATCACCTCAATAATATGTTGATTTTTGATTTTTTTTCTTTTTTTTAGCAACTGAACTGAAGGTGAAAATGAGACATCATAAGCACGTCTTTATCTCACTTTTACAGAAACAAGAGCTTGTCATAAAACGCTTTTCCAACAACATCTTAGTATTCAGATTGTTTACTAGTAAATAAAAGCAGCAAGTGTGTAAATAAAGCATATCAATTATGAGTAAAAGTCCTGCGTTCACTCTTTACTGTGTAAAAGTTAAAGAAAAACCTGCTTAAAGTAGCAAAATTGCTAATTTTGTGTTTTTTGTCTGGTGCAGCTTCAATGACCAACTGATTAGTTGTCAGTTATAAAATTAGATAATTAGTTAAATTAATACCCTCTTTGATTATCAATTAATCTGTTTGAGTAGCTCAGTAAGAAAAAAAGAGTCAAAATTATCTAATTCCAGATTCGTAAATGTGATTTTTTTTTTCTCCAGTTTTGACAAAAAGTGACAAAACTTGCCACCATTTTCTGACATTTTATAGACCAAACAAAATGATTAACAGGAAATAATCATTAATTGCAGCCGAGGAAATTGCAGTGAGGAAGCAGCCTTGTCATTTTTTTGCGAGTATGAACTACTTTTAGATATTATGGATAGTTTAATGTACAACAAGTCTTTTATGGCATCAGATAAATGTAGATAAATGTGTCTCAACGTTGAAATCCAAATCAAATCTAAAGTGTAGAATAATGAATATTAGCAACACATTGCTTTTAAGAAATACATATTTCTAAACTTTAAATCAATCCGCCTTGATAAATCTGCATTGTTCGGGCTCTATTCAACTTTTTAAACAATAAAGTAATTAATGCACAATAAAATAATGCATATGATAAGCCAGAACACAAGCGTACGTTTTCATCGTAACCTCATCACACATTCACCGGAAATCCATAATGTATTAAAGTGATTGCGAGTCATTATGCTTTATGTCACATGTGATTGTGTGCGGTGATTGTAATGCAGGAATAATGCGTAAACACATTCCAGTGGGGAATGTGTCTGCAGTGCGCTTATAATGTGTCAGAACGCACCTGAAGGGAAGTGTTGCTGCGTCTTCTGTTAACATAGAGTGTAAATAGAAACATTAACATAGAGACTTTAGTTTTGCACGACAAAGGGAGCACAAGTGTTTTGTGTTTGTGTCACATCAGGCCCGGTTGGCTCACGTGGCGGCAGAAGCCGAGCTGAAGGCTCCCTTCGCGGACGAGCTTCCCTCTAGGCAGGCGCAGCTCACGGCGCTGGAGAACACCGAGGAGTTCGATGTGCTGGTCGTCGGAGGAGGAGCCACGGGTGTAGGATGTGCCTTAGACGCTGTCACACGCAGTAAGATCACTCTCGCTTACAGCTCCTCTCGTGGGAGGTAACAGGTTTCAGGCTCTGTAAGTGAGCTCAGTGAGTCATGAGTGAAGGTCTATAACGGTGCCTGGCTCATGTGTCCTTCCACAATCCACAATCCAGAAATAATCAGTTAATATGGTATAAAACAGAGGAGATGTCCACGTTTGAGAGGTTGAACATAACATTAATCAGTAATTAAAAAAGAAAAGATACATTTTCAGTCCAGTATTGACTCGTCCTCCTTTGTCATTTTGTTCCCCAGACCTAAAGACTGCCCTCGTGGAGAGAAACGATTTCTCCTCGGGGACGAGCAGTCGGAGTACAAAGCTGATTCACGGTGGAGTCCGTTATCTCCAGAAGGCCATCATGCAGCTGGACTACGAACAGGTTCCTCCTCATCCTCCTATTTTTATTACTTATTCTAATCTGTTGCTCTTCTTCACCCTCGTCTTATCTCGTTCTGTCCACCTGAACAGTACATGATGGTGAAAGAGGCCCTCCACGAGCGAGCCAACCTCCTGGAGATTGCACCTCACCTCTCAGCGCCGCTACCCATCATGCTTCCTGTTTACAAGTAAGTGTCCAAGAATTAGTCCAGTGTCCGTTTCTGTAGACCACGGATTGTTAATTTTATGTTGACATAATGCTGTGTTTATGGTCTGGTTGGATTAAGGGACAAAAAAACACTTGGTCAGATAAAGATCATGTTTTGGCTTAAAATATCCGATTCTGTTGCCACAAAAACAAACACAAGATGTCCTAATGTCTCATTTAAAATACACAGTTTTGATGCAGAGAAGACAGACAGAAAATGTCCTGACATCTAGCTGAAAAATGTTCGATTTTGTTGCCATAAATAAAGATGAGTAATTACCTGATTTCTCATTGAAATATCTGTTTCATCTCCAGAAATAAGACTGTAAAACTTCCCGACGTCTTGATTTTGTTCTCACAAAGAGAGTTGAAATATGCCCTGACATCTTGTTAAAAGTGAGCAATTTTGTAGCTACAAACACTCTGTTTTGTTGCCACAATGAAAGCTAGAAAATATTTTTATCAGTTGAAACAGTAGAGATTGGTCTCATCTTTAATGAAAATGCCAACATTTTATTGTGGCATTGGCTGTTCTTTTATCTTTAAACTTCAGGTAACTAAAGTGTTTCGTTCATTTTAATCTGGACAGAAAATGAACACCAGCTCGTGATGTTTGTTGACGACTTGAAATTGACCCCAAACAAATTGTGGATGTTCAACCTAACTTTAATCATGGTGTTAATTTCTAAGATGGTGGCAGTTGCCTTACTACTGGGCTGGGATCAAGATGTACGACGTGGTGGCCGGGATCCAGTGCCTGAAGAGCAGCTACGTCCTCAGTAAGACGAAGGCCTTGGAGCTGTTCCCCATGCTGAAGAAGGACAAGCTGGTGGGAGCCATCGTCTACTACGACGGTGAGTCAAAGCTTTCCGCCTGCAGAGTTTTTTTTCCCCCCTGCTTTTCTTTGAGTAGGATATTTTCACATGGGCGCTGGCATGTGTGGACAGTCATCTGAAATGCATGCTTCATTTGTGGATTCATTACTCACCTTGTTATTTTCTGTAAACATGATGAAGGCTGCTGAGTCAGGCTCTCCTGCCCTTTAACCACTGTTTGGCTTTTTGTTCCTTCACACTGGCTAAACCTGCAACCAGTTTTATTAAAGATTTTACATTTTCTTATGATTCTGGTAGCTTGTTTTTGAGAGAAAATTCCTCCAATGTCTCCGAACTGCAACATCATTGAGCACTTTGCCTGTCAAACAATGCAAAATTGAAAAACTATTAACTTCTCAGGTGAATTCCAGCTCTGAATAAATTGTAATCCTGTATAAACATGATTAAGCCGCCCAGATGAGGCCCTCAGAAGTAAATCTTGCCCCCTGGCCTTCACATCTCCACTGGTCCCTAACAAAACGTGTTGACAGGCTGGTAGGATGCCCTCTCTGCCCCGTGGCGGTAAAGGTTGCGTGTTCCCTGGATGAGAACGGAGGAGAACCAAACATATGCTGAGTGTCCAGCTGAGTGTGAGGAGCGCTGGTGCCGCGGGCGTCCTTTCCTCTCCGCCACCGAAAATAACAAATCTGTGTCTGCGGGTGATGTGTCTGTTCCTGTAGGCTTCACTGAGCGTCAGCTCGTCACGTCTGTGTCAACGGACTGCTGTTTATTTTAGAGCTGATGCTACTGAAAGATGCTTTTTATTTCTAAGCCAAGATATCTGATAAATCTGCCAGATATAACATCTTTTTAGAAGGTTTAACTTGAATTAAAAACTTTATTTATTAGTTGTTTTAATTGAATAAAATGTATCCACTCAACAGCCTGATTTGGAGGCATTTTACTCGTCTAATCTTCAGTTATAACTGGATTTACTGCAGGCTGGAGAAATGGAAGGAGACTGATTCCTTGGTGCAAAGCAGCATATGTTTGATTTCCACCCCCTCCCTCACAGTCATCTGCTCTGAGGGGGAGGGAGGTGGTGGAGGGGTGGGGCATCTTTTCTCCAATTATGCCGTCTGGAACAATCACGGCGGTGACATTTCGAAATCTGACCTTCTCTCCCGGCGGTGTGGAGCGCAGAGGAACGGCGTCGACGGTCGGACCGGCTGAGCAGCAGCTTTTTCTCCCGCTGTCGTGGTTACTGCTGCTGCCACCGACAACACACACACAGGACAGCAAATGTGACGGCTCTGTCCTCTCCTTCTGAATTGGCTGTTGTTTATAAGGCCAGAATGCTTTGGGAAGTGACACGAGAGTAGTTTAATGTAGGCGCAACATGTCTGTCAGAAATGATATACACAGAAGTCCATAAACAAAACAGATGATTTAAGGGTAATATTAAGTGTGTAGAGGTTTTTACTGCTGCATATGTCACAAAAATAGCATAAAGCCTTTTGTGGCTCTAGACAATCTGCATGTATTCTGATAAATTGCCTCCAGTGATGTCACTCAGTGGCTCACTTGCATTGTGGGTATTGTAGGCACCAGGTTTTGGGGCTGATGGACATGTTGAAAAGCAAACAATTGAAACCAGCACAGTAGAACAGGAGGAGAATTAATGAAAATATTGTTACAGAAAGTGAGGAAATATTCCTGGATGTGTCCTTCTTTCCAAAGCTTAGTAAAGTCTGTTATGACTCAGACATGTCCTCCATCCTCTGTGTAATCCTGCTGACAAATCAACAATCTGTGCTCGATATCCGTCCAAGAGGAAACAAAACTCATAGAACTGAACAATTCTTCTTCTCTTCTTCCTCCCTCAGGGCAGCACAATGACGCCCGAATGAACCTGGCCATTGGCCTTACTGCTGCCCGCTACGGCGCCGCCGTCGCCAACTACACCGAGGTCGTCCACCTGCTGAAGACAAAAGACACGCAGACCGGCAAGGAGAAGGTGTGTGGAGCTCACTGCAGGGACGTTATCACAGGTGAGAAAACTCCCGAAAATGATTTCTTGAGTTAATCAGTTAGTTGACTCACAATAATTAATTTATTTTCAACATAGTTTGTCATTAATCGTTGCTGCTTTCATCAAACTCCCATCATCATCATCATCCTTCCCCTCTCACAGGAAAGGAGTTTGACGTGAAGGCCAAGGTTGTGATCAACGCCACCGGCCCGTTCACAGACTCGCTGAGGAAGATGGACAACCAGGAGACGCAAAACATCTGCCAACCGAGTGCCGGCGTCCACATCGTCATCCCCGGTTACTACAGGTGCTCACACACACACGCTGACTTTTTAAATTGGCTGTCATGTTTGTGTAAGCGATGTTTGACTTCTCTCAAAGTCTTCTGTGTTTCAAAATGCATTAACAGCATTGTCTCATTCTAATGTGTAAATTCTAAGCTGGCTAAACTGTTACCTGACCTATACCATCACGCACGGTACAATCTTCTCCAGTTAAGATACAGCGTGGAAATAGAGCGGTTCTGTTGAAGTCGGGGGTTTTTAAAGTTCAGCGAAAGCTTATTGAGTGAAACCCGAGGGAGCGCGAGCCCTTTGAACAGCGGCAGAAATGCCAACCACCTAATTCTCTTCCTCCCACTGCTATCTGCCCCCTCGCCACCCCGTCGTCCTCCAACATATCTCTGATTTTCCCATTTGTGCTTCCTCTCCAACTCCTCAATTTGTCTTTCCTTTCCTTGCTTTGTTTCTTTGTGCTTTCTCTTCTCTAAAACACCTCCCACTCATCCTCATGCTGAGGCAATAAAGACAGTCAGACATTAGACGTAATGATAAAAGGATTATTTGTGTATTTCAGTCCTGACAACATGGGTCTGCTCGATCCGGCGACAAGCGACGGTCGTGTCATCTTCTTCCTGCCCTGGGAGAAGATGACCATCGCCGGGACGACCGACACGCCCACTAATGTGACGGCACACCCAATCCCGGGGGAGGACGACATCAACTTCATCCTGAATGAGGTCCGCAACTACCTCAGCCCTGACATAGTAGGTACGGAGACTGTGGTCATGCATTTGGTGATGAACTAGATGAGAATATAGAGACAACTGCTCTCTGTAGCCACCACTCTTCATCTTAATTTTTTTGTTTTGCTCTTGCTAACCACTCATTATTTGACATTAATGATCATAATCTAAAACGCAGCTTTGATCCTCTGCAGTCATGAACATCTGTGTTAATGTATTCAGGATATTATTTAATGATCGATAAGCCTAAACCCTACACAACTAGACCCTTGTCTGAGTCCTGAGTCTTGTTAAAACAGATTGTATTTGTGCCGTCTTCAGTGCGCCGCGGAGACGTGTTGGCAGCGTGGAGTGGCATCCGACCCCTGGTGACCGACCCCAACTCCAAAGACACTCAGTCCATCTGCAGGAACCACATTGTCAGCATCAGTGACAGCGGACTGGTCACCATCGCCGGTCAGTCAGTCTCAAGGATTCAGCTTCTGAGTTTAAAAAGCGGCAAGTCAGCCGTATTAAAGTGCTCGTTTTGTGTGTGCAGGTGGGAAGTGGACCACCTACAGGTCCATGGCCGAGGAGACGCTGGATGCCGCCGTCAAAGCCCACGGCCTCTCAGCAGAGACATGCAAGACTGTTGGTCTGATGCTGGAGGGAGCTAAAGGCTGGACGCCGACACTCTACATCCGCCTGGTGCAGGACTACGGACTGGAGAACGAGGTAAAAACAAACTCAGTCTGTGTTTCACCAGCTCAGCTCATCGTAGAAACTTCTTGGTCCAACCATTTTTACATTTCTGTTAACGATACAACATTTGAGCCTTCTTTCTTCTTTCTTCTTCCAAATTGTTGAACTATTCCTTTCCTGCATGTCTAGACACAGCAGAATCAGACCTTTAGCTCCGTACTGTACACGGGAGCAGACTCACATTCACCTCCTAACAAAGCTGTGAAATCCTCCTCACACAGACACATTCAGCGTCTCCTTCAGTGGAGCTGACATTAAAGCCGCTGCTGTAACAATGCTGACATTTCTGCTACACAAAGACCGGACGCGCTGAAATGCACTGTACGCCGCGCGATTTATCAGCGGCATTGAGTAAGGGCACATTGATTTACATCAGCTACACGCCATCTTTCCAATAATTAGCCTGTGCGTTTTTCATGAAATCCGATAGAACATTGTTTCATGAAGAAAAAGTACTCGTTCGCCGAGCGTCTCCAGCCTACTTACTCCTCATTAGAGGCGTTCTGCTGTTCTCTGGAATATTCCTCAAAGGTCACTGTTGATATTTGGACAGCGTTTGCCCTTTCACATGATCGGAGCGCCAACGATCTGAATAGCAAACAGGCCTCTCGTCTTCTGTAAACACGTGACACCTCATCGACAAAGCGGCGCTAACGCTTAGCGTTTAACTCCGAGGAGGTGAAATCGATCATGTGACGAGCAGCCGCCACCGCTACGATGTACACTGTGAAACCTGTGATTTTACAATTTCTGTAGTTTATATGTTTTTAGATTATCGTCATTGAATAAATATTTCATCAATTAAAGCTTGTTTTCTGTTTAATCAAATGTGTTTTCCTCTGTCCACAGGTGGCTCAGCACCTGGCTGCTACTTACGGAGGAAAGGCGTTCGATGTGGCCAAGATTGCTCAGGTCACCGGGCAGAGGTGGCCAATCGTTGGGAAGCGCCTGGTGTCAGAATTCCCTTACATCGAGGCCGAGGTACAGCCGGAGTTCGTGCATATAGTCAAGACTCTCTCAGCTGAAATTCTCCAGATTTATCCTGACGTGAGTCCTCTTTTCTCAGGTTTTGTACGCGATCAAGGAGTACGCCTGCACTGCCATCGATGTCATCGCCCGGCGAACCCGCCTGGGCTTCTTGAACGTGCAGGCGGCTGATGAAGCGCTGCCTCGCATCGTGCAGATCATGGGCAAAGAGCTGGACTGGAGTCAGGAGAGGAGGACGGTATGATCGAACAGTTTATTTCACATTTAATTGGAACGTCCTCCCTTAGCTAGTTTGCTCGTTTAGGCAGACAACACTTCAAATAAGCGTTTCTTCTGAAGAGTGGGGAGAAAATCTGTAAAAAACTTTCTGTTATTACACTTTTTTACATATTTATTTCACATGTTTGTGTAACACTTCTTCCTGCGCCAGTGAACCTGCTCTGTTTTGCATCCTGCTTTAATCCTTTGTGGGGATTTTTTTTGAATTCCCTGCAGTTTCTTTTTCAATAAGTGCACAATGGAAAGGTCCACGCCCTTTATCCCTTCAGAACAGAAGCTTCTGTTTGTGTATGAAAGAGATGAAACTGAGCTCTCGCTGTTTTTTGAGCCTTTATTGTCAAGCGAGTCTTAACTCGGCTCAGGTGAACAACATGTTGATGTTACCTTTTTAGTGATAAATGTTCTTGTTTTGGTCCGATTAAATAATGGCCACGCATCACACAGATGCCTTATTTCAGCTGTATTTCTTCAGTCTACCTGTCTAATAGTTGTCATAGAATATAATGAACGTATACTCGCCTTAAAGGCATGTTTTAGGGCTGAACATGTGTAGGATTAGCTTCTGAAGATGGCTGTGAAATCACTCTTGATTCCTTCGGTCCATGTTTGATTCAGGCGGAGCTCGAAGCAGCCAGGAAGTTCTTGTACCACGAGATGGGCTACAGGTCTCGCTCTGAGCAGCTGACCAAGACGTCTGAGATCAACCTGGACTACCAGGAAGTAGTCAGGTAACTATTCTCAACTATTCTCTTTGAAACTGGGCTTCTGTAGGTAAACTGCTGAATGATTTGTCCCCCTTCTATCTACTTAAAATCTCCCTCTCTCTCTGTTATCTGTGCGACAGGTACAAGAAGCGTTTCCACAAGTTCGACAAAGAGTGCAAAGGATTCATCACCACTGTGGACGTGCAGCAGGTTTTGGACGTGAGTCGTCCGTCTCTGTATTTTTTCCGTCTTGTCTTTCATCCCCGCACACTTGTCTTCATTACACGTTATCGACTTGTTCTCCTGTTCTTTTGTCTCCGCAGAGCATCAACGTCCAGATTGATGAAAATTCCCTGCATGAAATCCTTAATGAGGTGGACCTCAACAAGAACGGACAAGTGGAAATTGATGAATTCTTGCAGGTACGTAACACGCGGACAGATATCAGTGAGGAACGTGAAAACATCCAATAATACCTGATTATTTCTGCAGATATTTCACTTTTACTGCAGCAGGCTCGTGTGTAAAAACTGTGGTGCTTAGTCGGCTACAGTCTGAGTAAAAACAGGATTTTTATTATTATTTTTTCTTTTATTTACATTTCTTTTAAAGCTTACCTCTAAAATGTGTATCACACATTTACTTAAGCTTGTTTAAATAAAACTGTAATTTTTTGAAATGCAGACATGTTTAGAAAATCAGAATTTCAGCTGTGAACTTAAGAGAAAAGGTAGTTTTGATGCTCTGTCAAATAAGCTGACAAAATCTACCTCAAGAGGGAGAATTGAACACATTAAAGTAAAATCAAATGTCCAGCGAGTCCTCTTGGTGTCCACTGAAGAGATTTAATTATTAAATTCTTAACAATATGAAGAAAACTCTTTTTGCAGTCTTAAAACCTTATTTTCCTAAATCAAGAGAAAGATCTTGCATTTGTTTCCAGTAGAATCAACCAGCCATGTCACTTTCACATTTAGCTAATTTATTCTTTGAATTCTCCTCATAAAGTCAGCTTTTTTGATCAATAATTAAGTTTCTTAAACCTCTTAAAAAAAATAAAAAATATTCTGATTTCAACCTGTTTCCAATAGAAATTCATCTTTTTTCTTGAAGATAATAATTTGCTTTTATAAAACCCTAAAACATCTTGATTTGCATTAGAAAAATGATGTTTGACTGTATAAAAAGTGTCTGCAGCTGATGATAAGAAACATTAATGCCTCACACCTCTGTCAGCGTCTGCAGAACAAACAGCGCTGATGACATGAGGGACAGACAATAGAAGCTCTGGGGAACTCGAACCATTACACAATTATTTCTTCTCATTTTTTTTACCCTCAGAATTTTTCGTGTGAAGCCATATTCTTGTTTCTAATCGCCTGTCTTGTCATGCCATAGAAAAGGTTACAAAACGTGGCTTAAAATTAAAATTTTTGTTTTTATACTGTAGATGTGAATCCACAACGAAGCATCTCCCTGAGCTGATGTATTTAAAGGATTTCAAAGGAAATTTCAAGAATAGCCGGCATGTATACAGTGATCAGCAACAGATCTAATAAGTAATGCATCTAGTGCAAATATGAATAATCTCAGGAAATAGCTACAGATTGGTTTACTAATCTAATTTGATGTAACGACAGTACAAAGACAAGATATTTCATTTTTAACCTCTTTAACTACTGTTACTGTGGTAAGAAGAACCACAGTAACGGTCACTGAAGCTGCGACACAGGTTATCGTTAAAAAAAACCCCAAAAAACCTTGATCCACCTGAGATGTGAGAACAGTGACGTCCGCTGCTGCTAGCAGAAGGTGTGAAGTCTCAGACAGAGTTAATTAGGAAGGAGACTCTCAGTTTAATGAGGCCTGAAGTGTGTCTGTGTCTCACTGGAGTCCAGAAAAGAGTCTTTACGCAACAGCGTGATGACAGTCGATGATTTTAGTCTTCATTAGTGGGTCGACTCCTCCGCTGCTCTGCGGAGGAAACACAAGGCTAAATCTGTTCAGTGAAACGGGACGTGGTCAAGTGTTTTTTACTTCATGTCGTGTGTATTTGTGATGCTGAATGTGTGTTTCTGCTTGTGTTTGTCCAACCTGCACGTGGATGACTTAGGGACAACGAACAGGTAGCGTACAGCGCGGCGCTGATGGGAAATGAGCCCAGCATGTGGGCGTCCTCTCACAAAATAACTAAAATGGTCATGTGGTGGAGAAAGATGACGATGGCTGAAGGGATTAAACTCGCTAAAAGCCTCCAACAAGTGTTAAAGCTGCACGAGGAAACTTTAAACACTGTTAACTTTAACGATAAAAGTCAAAAAAATGTGTGAAAAAGACCAAAACAAACTGAAATAATTTATCTTCTGTTTTTTTAATGATGGTAACACTTTATTTTAACTGTCATTAATAAATGTTATAGTTAATTTCACTTAAGTTATTTAACTGTTTTATCAATCATTTATTAGGCATTTTAATTTAATGTTGACAACATTATGTAAATGCCAAATAAACGGCTTATAAAGAATGTAAACAGTGAAATAACTATTAACCTAAGTTGATATTAACTATGATTGTACCTTTTATCAATGATGTTATTGTAAAGTGTCACCAGAACATTGTGTTCTCTCTCAAGCCGTGAGGAGGTTTTCTACCCAGAAGTTATTGTAAACAAACACTGAAAAATACAGTGAAACAGAGATGATAATAGTAATAATAACTAAATGATAATGGACTGTTTGCAAATGATAAATACACACATTTTTTTATTTAAATCTTTAAACACCAAGACTGAAATCTTTATTTATTTATCTATTTATGTATTTATTTATTACAGATCAGGAGGATAAAATTGCACAAAGAGCAACAGAATGACAAAAACACCAACTTAAAACGGCAAAAATAAATGAACTTATTCACTGATTGAAACATTAAAACAATATAGGACACAAGTTCAATTAATAAACATGCAAACAATCGTATTTGATTGTTTACATGTATAAACGGGCGAAAATTCTGTTATTGGCCGATTTTAAACACATTTTTTTTGCAGTGTTCTCTGAAACGTAAAATATTTGCAAAGATATGTTTTACAGTTAAACAATAAACTTTATTGCTAAAGTGACACGAATGCTCTGAAACCTTAAACGTCACGGGGAAGTCAATAATTGTAAACTGAATCTGAAGGATCTTTTTTTTCTACAGAGGTTTCATATCGCGCCGCCTACAGGCTGAAATCTGTGAAAAGCCAATATTGGACTGCTGATATATTGATCAGGCTCTAATATACGGACAGACACAGAATATATGTTGTGATATATTGTTGGTTTTGGTCTTGAATAAGAAAAATGTAGATTAATCCTTTCCACATCCTAAGTAAATGTATAAACATGAATGTATATATGTGTTTGTAGGAAACTAAACACAACAAGACAGTACACACACACAGAGTTATTAATAAACCTTCCTCGTTCAGCTTTAACACATCAAGAACACAGTCGGTGTCGGTTTCATGTTCTGCCTCTTAAAGTTCTGGGATGTGAAGGTGCTCGGACGCTCTGAAACCTTGAATTGTGGGTATTTTCACCGTCCTGCGACCTGGTCTCGTTATCTGACACTCCGCTCTGTTTCCTGTGCAGCTGATGAGCGCCGTGAAGAAGGGCCAGGTGTCCGACAGCCGCCTGGCCATCCTGATGAAGTCGGCGGAGGAAACTCTGGATGAGCGAGGCCCGGTGACGGTGGACCGGAGCGGAGGCGGCGTCTGAGCGCGAGGGGTCTTTCAGGGATGCCAAGGAGAACCTTTCTGGTCGTCTTTTTTTATACGTGGTGATGACAGAAAAAAAGGGGTCTCAAATGCAAATAGCGCTATTTGAATGACAATAACGCAATCAAGGATGCGGCGGGATGAATTTGGCCAAATCAAGTGCAGACCAGCGTCACTCCTGAGTGCTTTTTTTTTAGGATGAAACGGGATCTGATGACGGAGGCTGAGGTTTATGTTCTCATGAAGTCTGTTTTGTCCGTCTTTGTCTCAGTGGAGTGATTGCTTCTCAACATCAGGTGCCTCTGACATTACAGCACACAATGTATCTGTTTTATACACTGTCTTTTAACGAACCCTTTGATATTTTAATCATGACATCATCCTCTTCAAACACTCCTTTTTCAAACTGATTGTCGGGGGGAAAGATTGTCCTCAATGTGATGCAACTGAGCATATGGTTCGGTTTTTATTTTACGGGTCCATTGTTTTATAGTTTCCTTGAAAGAACGATGTGATTTGATACCAAACGTAGTGAAAATAGAGACGGTTTTAAGTGTTTTCTCCAAATTATCTTTGCTTTTTGCTCACTTTTCCTCAAATAAGCGCTGAAAAGTAAGTGCAGGTGTTGACGTTCGACTGTTTGTCACTCAGAGGACAACGCTTAATACATTTTAAAGTAGCTCTGTTTTAACCTTCATAAATAATAATGAATAATCAAACTGCAAAGCTTAAATATTGTAAAGCGCATAATTAAGATGTTTTATAGTTGAAATTGAACTGGAAAGCTGATTTTGTTGCCTTCGGACAGAGACAGGCTAACTGTCTCGAATCTTTATGCTAAGCTAAGCTAACCAGGTGCTGTTGCTCCCATATAGACGTGACAGTGATGTGGATTTTCTTCTCTCAGCAAGAAAACAGCTTAATTTAGATAAAAAACTAAAGTTTCTCACAGTAATGAATGAGAAATTAATATTAACATTGTTTACTTGACCTTTAATTAGTAACAAATCACTAATTCTTTCCAGGAAACTACCTCAGAAATAAATAACAATATTAATGGACCCTGATTTAAAGCCTTACAAGGCATTTCAATGTTTTGTTTCTGATCTTTGCATGTTACAAGCACTAGTCAGGTGATTTTTAAGGTATTTTAACACTCTGAGATGTTTCTAACGTTGTTGTTTCCTGGCGTACGTCCAGGAGAAATCTTCCTACTGTCCACTGTGTTTTCCATCTCTTGCACTACCTGCCACTACTGGTACTGACGTTTACATGATGAGGTCTCCAGCTTTAGCGTTACTGAGGAAGCTGCTTTTAAATCACTGCTTTATGTTAAATTATTTTTTCCTTGTGTCTCGTGTCACTGCAGCTGTTTACAGACAGAAACTGAGATTATAGGTTTAGGAACAGGATTATGAGGGACTATGACGTTTGAGTAGATTTGTTAGGTCGTACGCATGCTAAATGTTAACTGTTCTCTTAATAATGTAAAGCAAAATCTTTATTTTTCTTAACGTGTGTTTGAAGTGGAGATATTTCTTTCGTGTCTGTGCTTGTGGACGAGAGATCTGATTCAAAAGCTGTATTAACGCACAAACTGATCGTATATTTAATCCTGCATGCCGTTAGCTTCATTGTTTATGTGACAGATGTTCAGATGATCTTCAGATATCGAGGGAAAAGGGAAGGCATGAATGTATGATATGTGCCTCGATGTGCCTAAGACATTTTCATAACGCCACACTCCATTTTAAAACAACACAGGAAATTATGTTAAGAATGAAAAGATATTTAAATCACAGTTGTTATATAAAGATGAATATTTAAAATGTGTTGTATGTCAATTTCTTTTTTTTTTTTTTTTTACAACAGGGTTCTGTTGAAAGCTGCCATGTTGGAGAGATCAGTAACAGGAGATTGAGTTTCAAGTGATCATTTGGTAATTGTAAGTCAAAAGGGACTTTTAGTTTGAAAGTGTAATGGTAAAAAAGGAGACTTACTTTGAAGAGGTAGCTGTCAAAAATGACACTTATTTTGTAGGTTTATTTGTCTAAAAGGACACTTATTTTGAAAGGGATTAGGTGACAGAAGGACATTTATTTTGAAAGGGTAGCAGTCAAAAATTACACTTATTTTGTGGGTGTATGTGCTCAAAAGGACACTTATTTTGAAAGGGTAGGCGTAAGAAAAAAAAGGAATTCGAGGTAACATTTCTACGGGAGCTGGACATTCTTGTGCCGGAGGAAAACAAAAATTAAGTAACGATAAAAGAGATAAAAAAAAAAGTAATCTGCAAAAAAAAGAAAAGCTAAATTACAGTAAAAGTATTTATCTTGTGATTTCTTGCCCCAGTGGCCTTCCTCGGATGTTTTCTTATGATGCAGAGGAACAGAATCATTCCACAGGTTTTCTTCCAACACTACCTGTAACTAAGGTGTGTGTGTCAGTGTGTGTGTGTCTGTGTGTGTCTGTGTGTGGTCACAGGGGGTTCGGCTACAGTCCCTCGACGCCGGCGACCCTTCAGACTGCCGGGGATCGCTCGTGGGCAAGCGCGACTCAAATCCACATCCCGATGTTTGATTGTCTCGTGTGGATGAAATTACAGCTTCATCCCGGCTCAAAGAGAATCAGATCGCTGCAGCTGTAAGAAAAACACAAAGTCATTATCTAATTAACTGTATCCGGTTGCTCTCGACAGCTTTGTTTGGTTTGTGTGTTTCTTCTCGTGTCATTCATACGTGGCGTCGGTCAGCAGAGAGATGTCATGTGACGGCCTGAGAACAGACAGAAGAGACGAGGACGTGACGAGTCTGTTTTTACTCTGATATGATACGTTTACTCGTCAAATCGCTGTAAAAAATCATCTTATGTTCCGGCCTCACTGCTAAATAAGTCAGTTATGAAAGACTTAATCAAGAATTAATCAGCTTTTTTGCAAAGTCATTAATCATTGTCAGACGTGCGTGTTCCAGCCTCTCAAATGTGAAGATTTGAGTTTTGGACAGTTAAACGAAACAAGACGTCACTTTGGGCCCTGAAATCATTTTCACTCCAAATGATTAATTACATTGTCAGTGTTGTTGTTCAAGATTTTCATAAATAATTTTACAAAAATATAGAAACAATTTAAATTGGATGCTTGTTTTGCTTTTCTCTAATTTGCTTGCTTTCTTTTTTCATGTTTTTCTTTACTTTTTCATTTTTCTTTAATGTTCTATTTTTTTATTTTGTTTTTTCTTTTTCTATATTTCTCTATTTTTTTCTTTTTGTTTTTCTTCATTTTTTTTCTTTTTTCTTCACATTTCTATTTTTGCTGTTTGTTCTTTAACATTTTTCTATTTTTTCTTTTCGTTTTTTCTTTCATATTTGTATTTTTTTTCTATTTTTATTTACCTTTTTTCTTTTTTCTTTACTTTTCTATTTTTTTCTATTTTTATTTACATTTTTTCTTTCCTTTTTCCTTTTTCTGTTTTTTCCTTTAAAAAAACTTTCTCTATTTTTATCTTTACTTTTAAAATTTTTCTTTACTTTTGTATTTTTCTTTATTGTTCTATTGTTTCTTTTGATTTTGACACAAAAAGAAAAGACTGGAAACAAGGGGACAGCTCGCCATTCTCTGTCTTTGTTAAAATGTCGGGGCTTTAAAGGTGTGTGTAGGTCGGTCGTTGCCTCTGAACGCAGCTGTTTCAAGGCCTTATGCTAATGCTAAGCTAACTGTATCTTTGCTGTCACACATCAACAGATCTTCATCAGCAAATTGAGTTCTCATTACGTTTTTCAGGGTCTTTTTATTTTAAGTCCTCGCCTCGTCTTTTAACCTGCGTGTCGGCCTCTCTGCTGACCTCTGTTGTTCAGAGTGGGATCAACAGCTACTGTAGATTCATGCACTGACAGTTTATCTACACATGAAGCTGCAGGTGGAGTTCAGAAGGCTCCAGTTTCACGTTAAGTGTTACCTGTCAGTCCGTCGGCTTTGGTTGCACTCGCTCAGGTCGGTTCTCACAAAGACAGAAGCTGCGCGCACATTAAACTTCCTCCACCGTCTGCCTCCAAACTGGGTGAAAAACAGCCTTTTTTTTTTTTCTCCCTCCTAAAGGTCACGCTGAGATTTGAATGACAGCTTTAAGTCCTCGCTCATATTACAGAGGCATCCGCACTGCGACGTCTTCCTGGGAAAAGGCCGACGGGACAGGGGAGCAATTAATTGTAATGAATAATGGGACAAATCTGGTCGGCGTATGACCGCTGATGCTCTTCTTCCCCCCTGCGTCTCTGGGGGATTAAGGCGTGAGCTGAGGTGTCTGCCTGCACACTAATTGAAAACTGTGAGGATGAAGACGAGGGGAGGGGTGGACCGCCGTCTTCCTCCAGTTCTCCTGCTCAATCCAAAGGGAATTCTGGTCCGAATACATTACATGTGCCTCTGTTTTGGAGGCTGGAGGTCTAGAAACATGTGAACGCTCGCAAGAAACATTTTATTGGTCTCTTAAAATTTCTAAATCCCTCATGTTTTAATTAGAGGTGTGAGTGTCGACAAACCCCTCAGTTATTCAGCTCTTAATGATGGTAAATAAGATGATAATTAACTGAGAAATGAATCATCATCGACCTCCTGCAAGCACGTTGAAATTCAAATATTGATACAAGAGAGGGCAGGACTGATTTTAGTCATCGTTATTTGTCGACGTTTGTGTTTTTTGAGACTAATTGGAGGTGAAAATCATTAAATAAAGAGGTTGTTATTGAAACAGGAAGTCCAAAATTGACAGAGGCTGAGGCTCAGATGACTGAAGGGCCCTGAAGTGGCGGGAAAGAGTAATAAAATGGTGTGAAATAATGGCTCAGCTCTCTCTGGGCCACTCTGAAACCTCCCGCGGTGGAACAAAAACCATTGTCAAAGGTGTTCTGACATTTACCTGCTGGCTCGCCGGCTTTGTGAGGACAGGAAACTCTTTCAGCCGCGCTTCAATGGACACCTGCCAATCAACCCAAACCAAGAAGGGGCAGAAGAGGAACATTAGCATGGTTTCTCAGTAAAACAGAGGCCGCTTGTCTCGAAAAATGTGTCCAACTGGCGCCGAACGAGACCAAACATCTGAATGAGACGGACGCGGACAGCAGCTACAGTGTTGTTTGGTGACGGCAGCCGCTCTGATTCCTCCCACGCAGTGAAAATGAAGCACGGTGCTCATGAAGAGCGGCTCAGATCGAGACGTGTTGTGTTTCTGCCCGGCAACAAAAGCCCCCTTTCACACTGAGATGTGCCCGCTGACTCATTCACTTCAATGAGAGGAATCTGTTTGGGGATCTGAGAGACGTCAGCTCCGACTCTTTGAAGAGAAATATGTGTTTTGCGATTTCATAATAAACACTTTTTTATAGGCGTGAGCACTCTTCTTGATTACATCATCTGTTTTCCTCTCATTGGTGTTTTCCTTCATATTATTGTTGCCTGTTTTTCTTTAGATGATTTTTGATTTTATTTGCCTCATTGTTCTGAAATGTTTGATGTTCTGATCACATCGGGACTCGACGCTACACGGCTGCTTCAAATATTGCTGTGAATATTGAGGTTCGATATCGAGGGAAAGTTGAGAATATTTGAGCCCTTTTACGTCTAAAAACTGCTAGAAAATGCAGCAAGGGAACACAAGAGAGGAGCGCACACCAGGCTTTTCTGAATATTTTTAATTTAATTCCGAATTCTAACATTTTTTTTATACATAAAACCAAGCGAAAATTATCCTCATATTTTCTTCAAAGGTTTTTTTTGTTTGTTTTTTATCACCAGATAAACCTTTGAAAAGTTTCAAAGTTTTTTTGTTTTTTTTTTATCACCAGGTGTTTCTAAAAAGTTTCTCCCTTTGGAAACAAAAAGGTTTCCACCTCTTAGAAACAGGTGAGAATCATCAAGGACTGTGTAGTCTTAGGGTTGTCTTCTCAGAGGAGCAACCCTCAGACTATACTGATGAGGCTCACCTGTTTCTGAAAGGTGGGAACCTTTTACAAACACCAGGTTTCCACCTTTGGGAGCAGAGAACCACTAGATGGAAGCAGGATTTAAGATCGACAGCTGAAATGATGCGTTCATGCATGTAGATGCTTGTTACACTGCTGCCTTCAGGCTGTGACAGTCTGGGATTGATCCTCTGACGAGCTTTATATTGTTCAAAAAAAAAAAAATTGCCTCCTGCACGTTTTTTCATGATATATATACCACGAATGACTATGATTGTGTAGTGAAATAGCTCAGTAAGATAAGACGCTGGTGCTCTTATTGGAAGCTTCTGGGTTCAAGTCCAGGTTGGTCCACAGGGGTGTTTTGAATCTTAGAGCAATTTTAGGGCCTTTTTGAGAGGATAATTTAGTAAAATCCTCTCCTTCACCAGGTCTTGAACTCACAACCTTAGGAGTTCCACTCAGTGTTCTTACCCACTGAGCTATTTGCTCTGAGAGAATATACCTGCATTGGGGCTTTTCACTTCTTCTTTTTGATGCCAGACGCCAAATTTTAAAGTTTGAGCGAGGATCAAACCCACATCATGAAAAACTGCAAGAATATCAGTATCAGATCTGTTACTTGGAGGATCTGAGTCTTCTTCTCAGTGTTCAGCTTCAAAGTATTGAGTCTCACATCCTCAGCACTTCTGATCTGATGCTCACCCCTTTACAATCAGGTGAGCAATCAGATCTGAAGTGCTGAGGATGTGAGACTCTGGGTAAGTTCAGGGATCAATCCCAAGCTTCAGTCTGTGGGGATGTTCTCAGTTTTAAAGCATTTTTAAGGGGACAGCTCAGCAAAACCCTTGTGTCCTCTTGGGATTGAACTCACAACCTCAGAACTTCTGGTCAGTCTTCTTACGCGCTGAGCTATTTGTCCTGAAAACACACTCATTCATTAGGGCTTTTCACTTTCTCTTTTTGATAATCGTCTCCGTTGACAAATGTTTGAGTGACGATCACACGTCATAAAAACCTGCAAGGAGTTCCCAAATATCCTGAGCTACTTGATCAGTGAGTCTTCTGATCTGTTTCTTGGAGGTTTTGAATCTTTTTCTCAGTGTTCAACTTCAAAATTAAGAATCTCACATCGTCAGCACTTCAGATCTGATGCACACCTGTTTCTAAAAGGGTTCCACCTTTTACAAACAGGTGAGCGTCATCAAAGATTGTATAGTCTTAGGGTTGTCTAAAAGGTGGGAACCATTTAGAAACACCTGGTTTCCACCTTTGGGAGCAGAGAACCACCAGATGGAAGCAGAATTTAAGATCGATGGCTGAAAAGATGTTTTCATGCTTGTAAATGTTTGTTACACTGCTGCCTTCAGACTGTGAGGGTCTGGGATGATAATCTTTACATTATAAAAAACAATTTATTGCTCACCTGCACATTTATCCATCTTACACGTACTGTGAAGAGTCTTGTTATGTAGAGGAATACCTCAGTGAGATAAGATGCTACAGTTGCTCTACTTAGGTTGTGGGATCAAATCCAGGCTGGGCCACAGCATTTTTTTGGGCCTTTTTGAGAGGACAAATCAGCAAAATCCTTTACTAGGGCTCGAACTCACAACCTTCAGAATTCTGCTTAGTCTTCTTACTCACTGAGCTATTTGCTCAGAAACAACATACCTGCATGAGGGCTTTTCACTTTTCCTTTTTGATGACAGACACCGAAGTCTAAAGTTTGAGCGAGGATCAAACACACATCATGAAAAACTGCAATGAATTCCCAAATATCAGTTCAGATCAGTGAATCTTCTCGGTGTTCAGCTTCAAAATTATGAATCTCACATCCTCAGCACACCTGTTTCTAAAAGGGTTTCACCTGATCAGAACATATTAGTGCAAAATGTCATGAGATGAAACAGGTGTTTTTAAAAGGTTTCCATCTTTTAGATTCTTCTCTGCCAGGGAAGTTCATGTCATAATCAACAAAAGTCACATCATGACACTTTCCAGACCTAGCAGGTCTAAATCAAACTCCTTAATCCACAGAAACCAACATTTCACTGTGTTTATCTACATTAATGTGAAGCTCCTCACACCAGGCCCAGAGCTCCAACCAGTCGTCTTACATCCTGCGCCACATGTGCCACTGATGGCATCTTGTTTCTCTGAGGTTCACTGTTTGCTTCAGTAACGCGGCCTTCAAAATACACTGACCCACACTAGGATTGAACCAACAACCCTCAAAGGTTGTGACCTGTCCTGTAGCACACTGAACTATTTGTCCTGAGCAGCTCTTTCCAATCCTCAGATGTTTGACTTTTTCATTTGGAAAAGACGCTTCAGAGTGAAAGGTCTGAGTGAGGATCGAACCCACGTCTTAAAATCCTACCAGCAGAGGTTTATCATCCTGAACTATTTGAGCAAGAACACGTTTCAAATGTTTCTTGAAGCTTGTGATTCTTTTTCTTGGTAATGGACTACAACTGTTTGAGCTTTTTCACTTTTTATTCTGGCCAACCGACCTAAGAATCCTTAAAAAACTTAAATCTTTAACATTTTGAGATAATCCTTCCTTCCTTCCTCTTTGTGTTAGACATAAAACTTTGATCGCAGAACACCTGAGGTGACTTCTTCGTGTTTTCTTTGAACATTTCACTTTTATTTCCACGTGTGAGCAGGACTCAGACGTCCCCGATACCTCAGAGCAGACGAATAACATCCTAAGCTATCTGATCAGCAACGTCCAGAGTTTGATATCTGAGGCTCTTTGTGAATTAGAAGGCTTCAGGGCCTCTTTAACCTCGTCTGAGATGTCGTATTACATCGCAAGCGCTTTAGAGTAAAAGTGCACCAAACTGTGATTTCTCTGTACAGAAGACCTGATTTGCCCTCCGCTCTCTGCAACACCACTTAATGACTTCTTTAAATGTCACGGCGGAGGGTGCTGTTATATACGTGGGATTAAAATCTCATTAACTCAGAATGAGATCCTCCGAACGCTCCTTCCAAAGGAGACGGTGAAGGCAGCACAACATTAAAGCAGAGGATTTACCCACAGCCGATGATTCAGGCGAAAGCTCTTCATCGATCTGGTTCCCTGGCGGCCTCTCCCTCTTCTTTCCCTCAATATTTCCCCCCCGACTTGTCACAAACTCCCTGGGAGCATCAGAGACGATGACGCGCCCTGGGGCGAGCTGTGATATTTCAGCGTGACGGCGGAGGGCGACCTGCCCTTTACATCACCTCGCTCGCTGAGGATTCCTTTCCCCTTCCTGCCTTTTGTCTTCCCGCCTGAAAGACGGCAGGAAGACTAAAAACAAAGACGAATACAGCAGGAACACATTTTACTCGCAGCTCTGAAGGTCGAAGAGCGCCCGCAGTGTCTGATCTGGAAGTCCTTCCTGTGACCTTTGACCCCAGGAGCCCTGAGGCTGCAGCTCGGTGCTCACTGTAGGGTGAACGCTGACATTTGGCTTTATTCAAATGAAGCCGAAACACACGAGGTAATTTATGAAGTATGAATATGTTCTCCACTCCAGCGACAGGCCACATTATAAAGGCTTTGTGCTCGTGTGTGTTCGTGCTGATCACCTCCACCTGCAGGGAAACATCCGCTCCATCACTGTGGACCAGAAGCTGATGAAGTGGGAAAATACCGAGTCGGACCGAGCAGAATAAATATTATTCATGTGCTGATGCAAATGTGCTTTCCTGGATCATTACAATTAATTCAGTTTTGCCCATTTTTGTTATTTGTTGCTCCCCCGAATATTTTTTTTCAGGAGATTAAAAAATCACAAGAAATCTTCTTAGTTTCCATGCTCCACATTTTTCACTAGAAAACATTTTTTATGCAAGAGGAAAGAATTTTTCAGGAGAAGTTTTATTTTCTTTTATTAATAAAACTGAGCCAACAAAAAGATTTTCAGATGAAACGTGTCTTTCTTTGCGAAACCAAGTGAAGGAAAACAATTTTCAGAACTTTTTTTTCTTTTCCATATCTGAAACTCAGTGTTTTTTTCTTCTTTTTTTTGCTGGATTAAATAATATTTTGGGGGATTTTATGATTTTTTTTTCTTTTTTTTAAATGAACAATACTGAGTTTAAAAAAAAAATCAGGGGGGAAACAAAAACATTTATTTCAAGATAAAAAATACATTTTGGAGGTGGAAAAAAATCTCATTCAAATAATAATAATAATAAAAAATTAAGCTGAACCTAGTGAAATTACTTTTTTTCAACCAAAAAAAGATTTTATCAGTAACAATTTTTTCCATATTTGAAACGGAGTGAATTTTCCCTTTTTTTTTTTGCAGGACCAAAGATTTTTTTAATGAATAATACTGTGTAGAAAAAAAGTCTTCTTGTGTGAAACCAAGAGAAAAAGATTTTCAAGAGTGAGAAAAAGATTTTTCACATAATTCGGCATACTTTAATCAATGGAAACTTTTTGAAATGTATTAAAATGTTGTATTGTGTAAGTGTATTTTCCAAAATGTCAAACTGTCCTTCAAGATGTGCGAAATCCCCCAAAACCACAATCCATCCCTCAGAATCCCACCAACGCTTTCCCCTAATTTTCCACTCAATACAATCACATGATTATTTGTGAGTGTGCTAATTTTGCACAAACAAAGGAGGATATTGTACTGAACGTTCATCTGATGATATTATCACACACACACACAGACACACACAGACACACACTGACACACACTGACAGAGCTGAGGCGCCATCTGTTGTTCAAACTGTGTATCAGAAATAACGTCTTATAAATCTGTTCATCTCTGCACAACCAGCCTGTGTAAAACAAATCTACTGTAGCAGAAATGAAAAGGTTGTTTTGTCATAAGTGTGTGTGTGTGTGCACAGATATCGACTCACACGCAGTCAAGATTTACGTCCACACACACACACACACACACACACACACACACACACACACACACACACACACACACACACACACACACACACACACACATTGATCTCCAGGTTATCGGTTAATCCTCCTAATGCACTGCTGCACACAGTTCATCACTTCAGTGCTGACGTGCAGCCGCCACAGCAGTTCTGTCATCTTTATTCAAACTGGAGGACACAGAGTCAGAAATCATCATCAGACACTTCATCACTCTGCTCGGTTTTAAAACGATGAGATGGAAAAAAACACGGCTGATTAAAAAAAAAAAAAATGCAGCAAAACATTCTTTCATTAACCAGACTTGCACGCTTTTTGCATTTTCCTTTTTCCTTTTATTCATCTGCTCTGTTGTTTCCAGTTCTTTGTACACACAGATGTGATAATGGTCCAGAAATTATGCAAAATTCTATATTCTTTAATGCAAAAAAGGAGCTGTCAGCGATAAAAACATCTCATCCTGCGTGTGAGCAGATGAGCTCTCTCTTCATTTCTCCTCAGAAGAAGCAGGAGGAAGAGTTCTGAGCTCTGACAGAAGACGCAGCAGGACAGATGTGAGGGGGCGGACGAGACGCCTCACTCAGGAAGTATCGATCGATGCAGTTTTCAGGATCTCTGTGTGGGCAGCAGAGGAAGAAACACGCCGGCTGAGATTCTGACTGAAGAATCGCTTCCTTCACAGCTTGGATTTTTGAAGGTTTGACCATCGTGACTTTCAGTTAACTGCTGAGACGAGGATCGTTCAAGTGAAGACGTCAAACGTTTGTTGGCTCCAGCTTCTGTTACGTGGGGATTTGCTGCTCCTCTTTGGTATTTATGAAAGTTAATGAAGAGTCTTTGTTTTTCTTTTTCACAATCTCAGAATTCTGACTTTGTTCCAAGACTTCTGAATTTTTCCCCAGAATTCCCAATTTTCAAGCCAAGAGGGGTTCAGAGCGTTTATTTATCTGAAGAAGAAGGGGAATTATCTCAACTCATGAAGGAAAAATTCCCCCTTCAGTCTTCCAGAATTTACAGGAATCACTTTGGGAAACTTTGAAGAGAAAGTTTTTTGGTCTAGTGTAAAAAAAAAAAAAAAAAAAAGTTATCTCGCAATCTCAGAATTCTGACACTCTTCACTCAATGTTTTCACTTGGACAGAAGGGGTTTGAAAAAATACATATTAGTTGAGTGAAGCGGACAATATCTGCCTCTCAGATATGGTGGAGTAGAATTATAAAGTTAAATAAAATGGAAACATTCAAGTAAAAGTGATGTTTTACATTCCACCAAGAATTTGAGCCTACAAAATGAGTGCTATGATTCAATTTCTTCCTTCTGCGCCAGAAAAGAAAATTCACCTAAAGACAACCCAAAAATATTAGATTAGTTAAATTGAGTACATTTGTTTTATTAATTAGTCATTAATTTAAGATGTTTTATAATAATACAAAGTGACTACATGGTCAAATGATGCGTTTAATTAAACTGATGATGAAAGTTTACAGTGTAAATGTCACACAATTATACATTCAATTATGTGTTTGAATTACACCTAATTTAACTCTATTTTCAATTTGACTTATGTACATATTTTAATTACATATAATACACTTGATGTTAGTTCTGTACATCTAATCAATGATAATGACATGAAAGTTAAACACAGTAAGAATGTAAAGAAACGCTCACAGATGTCGCTCTGTCACTCCTACATTAACTCAGGATTCTGCCCGGTAACAAATATCAACCTGATGACACCATTCGTTAATTTAAGGTGGACATGGCTCGGCATGCTGGCGAATATTCACAATTAGGCTCATCGGAGATTCAAGTCCCGTTCAGACCTGGACCCAAAGCTGGACAGCTCCGTCAGTTCACACCTGGCACCAATATGCGTCTCGATGCAAGTAAACATCACTGGAACGAACAGACACGAAACTAATATCTTCACATGTAACCTTTGCCGAATTGACAAGGATCCCTAAATAATTAAGAATTTGTCATCAACAGTGTTTCACAACATTTATAAAGTACCTCATACTTCAACTGCTCACAAAATGGAGTGTTTTTTAAAGGGAGTCTGGGGGCTTTCTCTACTGTCGACCAAGAAGTAGACCACAAACAGGTTACTGTTTACTGTTTTTGTAAAATCTGACATGTTTACCATCAACACATGATGAAATCAGCTGAAACAGTGAGTTCAAAAATGTCGACAGGTGGGACGCGTTTTGACACGGAAGCAGACGGGCTACTACAGCAGTGCCGCAACAAACAGACAGACAGTCAGTCTTTTCACAAGGAAAGAAGCAACTGAATGTATTGCATTTAATGCCGAATTTACAAGAAGGCAGGAGTGATTTAGAACTTGCCATCAGCAGTGTTTTGCTAAGTTTATAAAGTTTCTTCTATCTTAATAATTTACAAAATTGAGACATTTTTAAACGGAGTCTGGGGACTTTGTCCGCGGGCAACAAAAAGTACCTTATACTGGATACACGCAGAGGTGTGAGTGCACCCAAGATGCAGTTAGCAGCTGTCTGAACACACTGTTCAAGTGATCTATGAAAGAAGAGTACAACAGTGATCAATAACCAATATAAGCTACTTTTTGTCTGTCTGAGGAGAACGTCCCCAGACTCCATCTAAAAATCTCTCAATTTTGTGAGTTGAGTTAAGAGAGACTTTATAAACTTTGTGTAACGCTGTGCATGACAAATTCTAAATCACTTGAGGCTCCCTGTGAGTTTGTGAAGATATTTCTTTCTTAGTGTAAAAAAAAACAAAAAAACAACACTGTTTGCATGGAGACGCGTGTGAATGCCACCTGGTCTGTCCACCTGAGATCGCATCACGCAGGCTGGATGTTTACACCGTGTCTGATCACAGCTTCAGAGACGAGAAGAGAGAACAACACAAAAACAACAAGGAAGTAGTTCAACATGAGTCCTTGTTGGCTGAACTCTTCCGTGTCCAGATCAGCTCATTCACAGTTCTGGAGAGCTGCGAGTCCACCAGCATGTCGCAGCTCCAGTCTTCGGCCACTAGAGAGCAGTAGTCGCCCGTTTCCTCCACAGTGACTCCCTCAGTTTGATCTGAATTCAATTTGCATGGAGTGCCTCTCTCTCTGCCCATATTTTACAATAAATTAGACTTTTGCCAGGTCTATAAATTCTTCATTTGTCATGGTAATCCACTGAAGCTCCTCAGGCAAACGTTCTCCGACCGTCACCGAGCTTTAAGTTCCTGCCGAGTCCCCAAACTCAAACTCTAATGATGCTGATGGAGGAGGAGGCTCTGTGGAGCTGGGAGGAGAGGGAAAACAGTGAAGGGAGCTGCTGTGTTCATAAACACATGAGTCATAAACACAGAGGGTCACATATACAGGGCGTGACTCATGCTGTGTGTGGGACACGCTCACATGCAGCCCCACGTGAAGTTATGCAGTCGATACATGAATGACGAGCGTTAAAGATTTACGAACTCATCGACGTGACATTTACTGCACAAATCTAGCTGCTCCCACCGGGCCGGGGTCAGGCTCGGGCTCGGGTTGACTCTTTAGCTTAATTGCAGTCAGTTGTGAGTTGAAAAATGTCAGATTTCCTGAATTATTCTTCCCGTGGGGAGGACGAGGAGGCGCTTTTTGTTATCGAGGCACACAGACGTTAAATTAATCACGTTGTTGTTCTGATCTTATCTCTGCCCCGAGGCCGCTTCTGCAAAAAACAACCAGTTTTTATTGGATTCTGCGAGAATCATTTTTAAAAATGATCACACTGCATTTTATTGCCTTATTTATTATATTTAAACTGTTTGCTTTTCATTGCTTGCTTTCCCGATGAACAAAATGTGATTTTTCTTCTAAATATTCACACTTTCACGCTCCAGGGAGACTTCGTCTGTGTTGTTTTCTGAGAAATTAAAGAAAAATGTAAATTATATGTTTTGAATCTCAAATTTTGGAAGGTGAGGACTCCTTATTTTTGATGCCACGAAGTTGGCGAGTACGCTTAAGTCGTCGTCGTGCAGCCAAACTGTACTCAAACTAACCAAACTTTATTTAAAATTCAAGAGACGATGCCAAACTTTGCAAAGGTACCAAAATACTTCTGGCTGGATTCATGATGTGATGCGCAATTAATCGATACATGTAAAGAACCCTTAAAAAGAGATCTTTTCACACCACGTTCTTAGATCATACAGACTATTATTATCTCGGAAAAGCAATCGGTAGATTAATGAATGATGAAATAATACTTGGTTAGCTGCGCTTTAAGATACGTTCAAAATAAATCCACCTGACGATCGGGAAATCTGTTCACGAAGCAATCTTATGATTAATCTGTAGAAGCTTTGTAAATATTATGCAACATTTTCACAGATTAAAAGCTGTTAAAACAGTTCATTAAATTATAATTTCAGTTAAGTAATTGATTTGAAGTGTGAAGATGAGCGCTGGAGTTTTCCCTGCTGATGCGTCTGAATGCTTTGAGCTCCTTTTCTCTCATTCAGAGCTGCGTTTGTGTCTTAACGAGTCGCTGCTCGTTCACAACTTGTTGGGAGTTGACTGATGTGACTGAGCGCGTCGCTGAAGAGATGCAGGGCAGCAGCAGCAGCAGCAGCAGCAGCAGCAGCAGCAAGCATGTGTGTGTGTGTGTGTGTGTGTGTGCAGCTCTGTTTCCAGCCTGGTGGTTTTATATTTAGCTGTGATGGAGCAGCTCTGGTTGCTAGGAGATGTGTGATGTAGCTACAAAGGGCTCTTCAGAGGAAAAAACAAAGTACTCCTGGCAGCCAGGGATGAGCATGCATTATAATGAAGAAGAAGAAGAAGAAGAAGAAGAAGTTGGGGAAGATGGAGGAGAAGTTAGTCACCCTGCTGCTGTGGATGGCTCCGTTGTGGTAGATGGGCGAGCTGCCGGTCGAGGCGTTGTAGTAGGAGGAGGTGGCGCGGACCAGCGGCCTCTTGGCTTTCTCCTTGGTGCTGCTGGAGTCGTTGTCTTTGATGATGTCGTACTGTCGGCAGAAGAGGGCGATGACGGCTTTGTGGAGAGGCAAAGAGAGGAAAAAAAAAGACAAAGTCAGCCATCTTCTTGCCAACACACACAGTCATGCACACACACAAACACACACACACACACACACACACACACGGAGGCTGACCTGCCCACAGCAGCAGCACAGTGGTGATAATGAGCAGCTCTCCGGTCTGCAGGTGTGGTGTCATGCCCAGACCCTCCATCGCTGGTTCATCTGGGGAGAAATAAAGTTTCAGCGTGGTCAAACTTTATTAACAAGGACAGAAACATGTCAAAGATGATACTAATACATATTCCAAGAGGGAAGTAGTGTTGCTTCGGAGCTCAACTAGCTGCTAGACAAACAAATATAAAACACAGACGGGTGACTCCAAGCCAACTCAGACAGAAATCACAACTTTTCTTTGTCACTTTCATGAATTTTCTCACAAAAAATTCACATCAAAACTAATGTGAAAAATACTAAATTCCTTTCCGTCGTTATGAATCTTTAAACGTCTTTGTCTGAACATCCAGAGACCCGGAGGATGTTTTCATTTACACAACTGTTGCAGAGTGTTTCACAGTTATTACATTTTACCACTGCTTGTCACAATTCTGTGTTTCCACAAAAACACATTTTTTAAAGCAACATTATGTAGAAATGTGAAATGCTTGTGATGCTACAGCGACTTCCTGTTCACATACAGTTGCTCTTCATCAGATAGCCATGTTTCTTTGTATACAAATTAAATACAAAGTGATGATCAGTGAGCTATAGAGGTTTTATCTTCAGACAGATCCAAGCTGGCTGTTGCCCTCTGTATGCTAAGTCTGTATGCTAAGCTAAGCTAACAGAAGGTATGCCGGAAGTAGCTTCAAATTTAGCCGATGGGTGTGAAAGTGTTAGCGTACTTCTTACGTCTGGCTCTCAGCAAGAAAGCCAGTAAGTGTGAATAAGTGTGTTAAAGTTTCTTCTGTCTTATTCAGTTTAAAGTAACACAGGGGAGGTATTACTGAAGAGGCTGAGCACAGAAGTAGCTCCACTGGCACATAAATATGTATTTTTCTTCCTTTTCCTGCTTGTTCCTGTTAAAAATGTGCATTTTAAGTGATATCTTGTGACTCATGGCGCCGGGGAATGTTATCAAGTGGATATTTCCTGAATCTGTTTTAAATAAAAAACTAGTTTCTGTGTCTGTGTGTGTTTATTTACGGTGGTCGAGGACTCCGGCTGGATAATGGTCGCTCCTCTCCAGGGTCCTGAAGTGGACGGCGCGGCTGGGCTGGCTGTCGCCGTGAGGCCCGACGGACTGCACCTGAAGAAACACGAGAGAAGCAAACGGCAGTTGTTCAGTTGAAAGCACGACGTGAACTCCTCATACTGAAGCGTTAAGACACATCGCTCTGTTAGCACTGCTCCCAGCTGACATTACCGGGGGATGGCATTATGTAACGATGACAAGAAACTGGCTCGCCAGGGTATATTTAGCGAGCAAATGGCGCTTTGGTTTTTTGGCCGCGATCCTGAATGACCGTTGGAGGACGAACAGGACTGTAAGTGTAGACGCAGACTGAAAGCTTTGGGGATGAAAGAGGGAATATAGATTTGAGCTTAAGATTCATTCGGGGGCTTTCTTTGGGACATTTTGTGCCACCAAGCAAAGCTCAAATCCATCCAAAGAAATGACACCGTACTTAAAGTTTGACGGTGTTTCTCATTCAACTACAATATCAAGATTCTTCCAGCAGCTACAGAGAAGTTTTATAACAGCTCGACAATCACACAGGGAGAGAGATTCATCACAGAGGCACAATTAGATCCACGAGAGGTGTCTGACTCGGCTGTCTGTGCCTACGCATCCAACCCAAAGTCTCAACGCAAAAGTTTCCTGTGGAGTTTGTTGCAAGTCATTCTCAGCAGAAGTGCAGTCAAATAGAAAAAAAAGTTGATCATCGCACAATAAGTCCTTGAATTAAGGGAAGTTCGTCCCCCAAAAAGTCTCCCCTAATTGGAAATTTGATCTCTGCCAACTGTCTTTGAGCAAAACCCCCCTGATCCGTCCACTAACTCTGAATAATGATGAAACTTCACCAAACCCCACAGGGAAATCCTCCGTTTTTCAACTCCCTCTCCTCTACGTGAAGGTCAGAGGTGATGAAAGTCCGAGCCTCTGAGCTCCTGCTGCTGGCGAGGCTTCAGTGCGTTGCTCAATGACACTTCTGCAGGACAGCCGGCTGCTGACGAGCGTATTCAACCGAGTCCTCCGGCTTGAAGGACAATCTGTATCAGTCTATTAAGCTATAATGGATTATAAAAAGTTTAATAGAGTCATGATAATGGAGTCGCGTTAGACACTCCTCCTTCAGAGAGGAGCAGGCCGGCCTTTGACTGAAGCTGGTATAACTAATGGCCGCGCTGTGGAGAAGTGTGACCGGTGTGTGTGTTAATTAAACACTGAGAGAGCGTCTGAAAAGCAATTAATCATCAACGGAGCTGCTCAATTAAAACCCACACCACAGCACCATGTGTGCATTCTCTGTTTTTCTTTCAAACATTACTACAAGTTTGAATAGTAAAGAGGAAGGGAACGCCTCTTCACCTCTTCGTCTGCCATTTACAACTTTGATCCGACATATTCTCGATCGGGAGCGGCCTTATTATCGAGAGTGGTGTCCGAAAATGTGACTCGATCACAACGACCTTCGATTTTATATCAGCAGAGAGGCAAACACAGAACGGAAGAGCTCGCTGGCCGCCAGCTTTCTTTGTGGTGCGTTCAAGTGCAGCTTGACCGTCTCTTTAAGGAGCTCTCCGTCCTGATTGGATAAAGCGGGCAGGGCTTGCCAGAGCTGTTTACAAAAGTCTAAATGTTCTTTTGATTCAACAAATAATTTCCTCATGCTTTATAGATTAATTAGTTATGAGCCATTAAGAAAGGACTTCTGGGTTGCCAGATTGTGAAAAAATCTCTCCGCGTGACACTTAATTTGTCTTTAACCCATCTGTGCATTTTACTTTCTACCAATTTTTATACTTAATTAACCATTAATTAAGTAACATCTCATAATTTACAGCATCCAAATCTGTATGACGGCAACAAATAATCAATAAATTTGAGTATTTAGTGTCAGATTTCCCTAATTTTTGTTTCCATCCCGAACTACACACACTGAATCAGCTTTTTAAGACATAAAAATGGTGCGTGTGTGTGTCTGTGTGTGTGTCGATCCCACCTGGACGCTGTAGTGTGTGTCCTCGTCCAGGTCCCACAGCACACACCAGCGGCTGGACGTGTTCACCTCCCGGATGGAGCGCTGCATCAGGCCGTCCTGCCTCTGGAGACACACACACACACACAAAAAAAAGCGATATAAACACATGAATATGCACGCTCATACACACACAGCATTTAAATGAAATCTTGGGTATTGATCACGGTGATTGTTGACTAGTCGGGGCTGTCAGATCGTTCCACACCCAGTAAGAAGAAGAAGAAGAAGAAGAAGAAGAAGAAGAAGAAGAAGAAGAAGAAGAAGAAGAAGCGGTGTAACGACTTCCTTTGAGATCCTCACTAACTGTGCCGAATTTTATGGCGGAATTAATTTGTTGAATCTACTCATCATTGTTTCACTATTTCAAGACAGAGATCATCAATGCAAATAAAATCCTGTGCTGCAACAAGCTGCTTCACCTCATATAAATTCAGCTCAGACACTTACAGTCCCACCGGGGGAAATTAGGTCTGCAGGCAAGGTAACACCAGCAATTATCGCTAGGTGGAAAACAGAGGAACACATGTACAGGCACAGAAACTCTGCTGCTGCAGCAGAGACAGAATTCATGTACAAAGAGTTCATGGATAAACAAATTTATGACCTCTTTAATTATTATTTTTAAGAATATGTTGACTTAAGAATTATTTGGGCTTTTCTTAGCGCCTGTTTTCAGCTACGAATGCTCACAATTTACTGACTGCATCCTTATTTTGGACATCAAACCTCATGAGGCAAAACGCAAAACAATGAGAGGCATGAGGAAGCATTTACATAATCTCCAATAACCTGAAGTTTTGGCTACTTGGGAGCAACAAAAACAAACTTTAATGTTCCCTTTTTGCCTCTTAACTACATAATATTCACTAGTTCCAACGTTCACTCTCTTTTTGCTCTGTTTTTGGTCTCTACCACCTCCTTTTTGAGGTTTTTGGCAGAAATCAGCAGCTAAAATGACACCCAAACAGTAAAGTCGTGGCTGTAAAACCAAAAAATTATAAACTAAAAGATGCTATAATGCTGTAGAAAATCTGAAGGGCTGTCTAATTCTCTGTTTTAATCACACAGAGAGGCCACTTTCATTTAGAAGTAGTGATTTGATCCATGGCTTATTTAAAAGTATTGATTGAATCAGCTTTAAAAGCTATATCGAGACAGAATTTTGAAAAAAGCAATAGCGGTAACAAAGGAGTCTTTTAGGTTCGGAGGTTTTCAGACATCATTGATCAAAGTCCTTCACCAGAGGTTGTTCCGTCGGGTCCAGAATGATGTTTAAAAATCAAAATGCTGAGCTTGAACCATCCAAGCACTCAGACAAAATCAAAAGCGGGTACTTCATTTCACAGTGGATATGAGTTCAAATCAAATTACGTTTTGGAGAAGATGTAAAAAGGGTTAACATCTGCTGAGAACGACATTTATCTTCTAAAACGGCCTGTTCCACTAAGAGTCCAGTGATCCAGTCCATCGGTGGGCGTTAAAGTCTAGTTAAGACTGAGAAACAAGTTCCCCAGTGAAAGTGAATGTGGATGTTCAGTTCAGGAAAGCCGAGGAAGAGTCAATAAATAGACGGCTGGCAGGACGCTCGAGGCTCTCCAGATGTCTGAATCACCGGAGACCGGGCAGAGTCAAAGTGGTGTCTTCTCCTCTGGCAGCCCTGGAAGCACCGGCTCAGCGAGGAAGGAGCTTTTTATTGCACTCTATAATCCATAATGTACAAAATCTCTACGGGAGGGGGGGTTAAAGGGGGCTTCGATCAATACCGCTGACTCAGGTGTGATTTGGCTGGATTGTGATTTGGGAGCAAAAACTCCAAAATCCACCAGATTTAAGAAAGAGACTGGCATTTAGTTATGGGAGAAGTGAGTTCCTGTACAACAAAAACCTTAATCAAGCAGAGAGGCAGCTGTGCTGTAGATTGATAATCATGGTGGGATTATATTCTAAAGTGAAATATTGATATTGTGTAAATAATGCACATATGATAAATAACTAATTCCTGCTTCGTCATAGCCGATGGCTGCAATCAACCTTCGGGCTGGTTGCCATCCGCCATAAAACAGAAGAAGTCATTAACAGGATTGTTTTTCATTTTGGATGCTTTTGTACAGTTACGGTCACAGACTCTCTCCACCTCCTCACACCAACTTTGATGACGGCTGACATATCGCGATAATATAGTTATTGGTAGTTATTTAGACCGCGGTGATCACGTACTGAAAGAAACGCAACAATTTCCCTTTGAAGTGAAATTGCTGAGTGCCTGGTGAGAATTAAAGCCAACGTTTCGTTTTTTTGCCTAATTTTTGCTAATAAATCAACCTTTTGTTTCGCCGACTGACACGCTTCTTTAACATTTCCCAGCAAACATCCGGCTTTCATCCGTTGGAAGTGAGACCACAGGCACAAAGAGAAAAGTGATCAGTGGGGGAGACGGAGACAGAACGTCCTCCTCGTCCCCCCCGGTGGAAATTACGCCAATTAAATTTGATGCAATCACAGCCATAAACTGTGCAGCAGTGTCAAATGAGGCGATTAAATTATTTGAGTGGTTTTCCTGCAACTTTCCTTTGTGTGAGTGGCTGAAATGTTATTTTGGTTTAGTGTTTTTTTCCCTGTTTTCCTGTGAAGCACGTTGATCTGACTCGTGTGTGAAATGTGCTACACAAACACAACTGACTTGACCTTTACAAAGAAATGAAAGGTGGCTCGCAGTCAGTTTCCTTTTAGGCGGGTAGATTTAGCCTTTAGCTTGGTCGCTAATGGACGAGCTGTTGCCTCGGAGACTTTTAGAAATGAAAGTCCTCACCTCGGTAGAAAGTGTCTCCTGTGAGGTTCGACTCTGAAGTTCACAGGTGAAGATAAAGTTTGGTTTCGCAGCTATTTTTAGGTCGAGGAAGAAGTCGGCAGCATTTCATCAGTGGAGTGCAGCAGATAAACAAATCTCTGTTTGTGTCACCGGCTGACATTTTTTTTTTCTTCTTCTTCTTGTACCAGGTTAAGACACCTCGCAGCGCACCCACGGTTTAAAGCAGACTCCATCTGCAGGCACAGCGTGGATTCATTTGATCAACGTCCACCCACACCTGCACGCTAATCATCAATCGTGTTCGGCGATAGGTTGAGATTTATGAATCACAATAAGGATTATCGGGAGTTTGTGCAGCACAGATATATATACAATCTCAAATTGGGTTACTTCCTCCGTCAGTGTGTTTGAAAAGCGCCTGATTGCATAATGTGTGAATCTCAGCCGCCTCAGCTCGGGGATTTGGAACAACTTCAGATGAGTGAAGCAACTCTTTGTCTGAGCAGATTCACTCGTCCTGCTTCTCCTTCACAAACACGAGGCTCAGCTTTGTTACCGCCTGACGTTGGATCCTGCAGCTAATTGTTGCGTCCGGCGTATTTTATATAACTGCATCTCGGAGACTGTTTGCCCTTTCGTACTTTCGATGACTAACAGCAGAAAAAGCAGGAGCACGGTAAATGAAACATCTTGCACGGACTCCCGCTGCACCTACCTGCTCCCATCACCTCCCCTTTAATATTTGAGCAGGGCCGTTACATAAGTGCTTTCTGAGGTTATGGCAGGAGATGTTTTACATCCCCGTCGTCTGTTTTCTTGAAAATGCCACGAGGCTGATGGATTCTGAGTCAGACGTGAGGAGACTTAAAAAATAAATAAATAAATAAAAGCAAAAAGACGAGTTGTTTGGCATCGCCGCCGCCGCCGTGGATGTTCCTCCTGTGAGACGAGTCCCGGCCAAATAATTTCCACTAATGGAGACAACTCCCACTCAGAGCTCGGCTAATGTCTGATTCTGCGTTTGCCAAACTGTGGGCGGTGGATACTGATTAGAATGAACCAAGCTGAGTGAGCAGCCTGGTGGATGTGAGACGGACAAAATGTGAGCGGAATTGACTGTGACACGTCTCGTTATTCCCAAGGTGGACTGAAAAATTGAGTGCAAATCATTCTGGAGAACAGAACCCTTGGATCAGAAATATATACTACAGGCTACACATGTTGAGTGAGAAACATCTCAACACTATGTGCAAGTGAGATTGTGTGAAAACCAGATAGCAAGTGAGCAGAGATGTAAACCTTAAGCTGATAGACTGAAGTGAAGACTGAAATGCAACCAAGGCTTTTTTTTGTGAATGTATATGAGTCAAACTTTCGTGTAAAAGATGAAATGTTTAAGCTCAGTGAAGGGACAGGTGAACGTCCGACCAAAAATAACCCCCCAAAAAACACACCATTCTCAAACTATACATTTCATTTCATTAACAATATTTGCCTGTTTTTCCCAGTTGGACACTTTCAGGGCTTGTTTTGGCCGGACACTTTTGTAATCAGGAGATTGTTTTTTATCATTACCTCTAAAAGTACCTTTTGTCAACCAGCAGCCACTCTTGACATTAACAAGCCTTTCAACAAGGGAGAGTTTTTACGAGCAGATCCTCCCGACGGATCCAAAGTTTGTTTTGTTTTTTTACAGGAGACACCCCGTCAGTGAGTCAGTGTCTTCGGGCAGAATGCTGACCGTCAACTCATGAATGACGCAGCGCTTTAAAAACTACTGAAGAAACTACGCGCTCCTCAAGAGATGAAGACGTTCACAAAAAATACATAATCCAAGTTGGGAAAAGCTGTTTTCTTGCCCTGAGCATGGCAGCGATCCATCTGGACATCGGGTTCGTAATTTAAGCCCCTTCAATTTTGTATCTCTGCAAAATTAATTGGCCTGTAACCAAACGAGCGTGCAGAGGGGAGAAAGGGTGAGATCAGGGGAAATGTGACGCCAGGCAGATTGACTGAGCTTAATGAGCGAGCGGACAAATTATCTTTCAAGCTTTTTTGAGGATTAAAGCACTTAAGAAAAATCGATCTTTGAGCTCATTTGGCGTGCTCACAGTTAATATTCACACACACACGCACACACACGCACAGACACACATATATATATATATAGTGATAAGACCAGACTGCTTCACTGTACCTGCTGTGAGATGGCGTATCCAATGACAGTGTCTCCCTGAGGGACGTTCCAGGTCACCATGGCCGAATGCGCCCTCAGCTGGGTCACAGACACGTTCACCGGGGCTGCTGGCACAGCTGATGAACACACACACACACACACACACACACACACACACACACACACACACACAGAATTACTTGTCAGGGACAGAGTGTAACACGCAGGACACAGTTCGGAGAGGAGCGTTTAAAAACAGTACACAATGTGGCCAAAAGTAAGTGGACACCTTAAACGTTCTGCTCCTCTTCTCCACTGTCAGATCATTTGTTTGAAATGGCCCAAAGTATGCGGACACAGGTGGAAAAAGCATTAGAGGAGCTCTCAAACAAGGGTGTCCACATACTTTTGGCCGCATGGTCTTTCTGCGTACAACGGAACAGAAATAAAAGGATGAGAAAACTACTTTTCAAGTGACTAAAGGAATAAAGAAACATTGTTGTGACCCTGAAGGCAAATCAAAACGAGTTACATCTCCAAAGAAAATCATACCAGGTTTCTACCTTTCGTCCCCCTCAGCACAGTTAATACATTAAAGATGAATATGGTTACATGAATAATGCAATCAGCCCGCTGGCCTCCCCTAATGAGTGTTTTAACAAGTTGAACCACTTTTCTCTTCTTTGTTATTCTGTATTGAACATGTTCCTCTTTCCATGTCACTTGTTGCTCATGTAGTTTAATGCGGAGAGCTTAGTCGGATGTCCTGATCACAAACATCGCTCCATCATGGCGTCCACACGTGTGTTTGTCCATCAATCGTCGGTCCGAGTGTCCTTGAGCAGGACGCCGGTGAGGACGACTTTCCCCTCCGCTCTGTGTCAGCGTGAGGCGCTGAGGATTAAAGTGTCAGCTTAACGGCCGAAATGTAAATGTATGATCATGCGAGAGGACACATACTGTATCCACTCACTGCGAGGCTCGGGGGAACGATTCTCTGGAGGCAGATCAAAATGGATTGGAAATGTGAGGTGTTCGCTGAGAGTGTGAGATTCTCTTTGTCACTCAATCATCAGTGAAGGCAGTGACCTCCGCTGAGAGGGAGGGAAACAAGAGAGGAAACTATTTCCTTTGTTTTTCTTTTTCTATGAGAACAACAACTTGAAGTGTGAGGGAAGAAGAGACGGAGAGAGAGAAGCGGAAGGTGAAGAGATAAGGGTCGCAGGAGACGAGAAAAACTGGAAGATATAAAATAAAAATGATTGGAGAGAAAAGAAAGATGGCAAGAATGAGAGAAGAGACAAAAAAAGGCAGATATAAAAAAATATAAAAAGGCATAAAATGCAGCTAAGAGATGTGATAAAAGACAGGAAACATAAATAACAAAAAGTGAAAAAAGATGGAAGAAAAATGAGAGAAACTAAGAAAAAGAAAAGATTGTATGAGTCAGAACAACAAAAAAAAACCTTGGAAACCAAATAAAGGAAAAAATTAAATGAAAGAAACAGATGAAACGAGTCAGAATGATAAATAGAAAGAGACAAAAACAAAGACGAAAACAGCTGAAATGAGCCAAAAAAGACAAAATGAGACAGAGTAAAAAAAACCCAAAACGAAGACATTAAGAGCTCAAGATGGATAAAACGTGACAGAAAGACAGCAAAAAAGAAAGAAAACACAAAAATAACCACAAAACGAGACCAGAACACGTTAATCTGAGACAGCAGGGCAGAAAGATTCAAAATTAAAGGTTCAAAAAAGTAAAAATGTGACAAAAGGACAGAAATATTAAGACTTAAAGAAAGAAACGAGAAGAAAAGAGCGGCGAGCATCCGTCCACGACTCGCCTCGTGTATTGATGATACAACATGTGATGGAATCAATAACTGGCTTTTTACTGCGAGTCAGGAGCTCATATTGATGACTTGAGTCCATCCACCCCAACTTCTTCTTCTTCTTCTTCTTCTTCTTCTTCTTCTTCTTCTTCTTCTTCTTTTAGTGCAGGACAAGAATAGCCCTCCACATTGCTCATCTATTTCTCTGGCTGCTGCTGAAAGCCATTAATATGTGCCCTGCTGCAGAGTGCGTGTCCTTGTGTGTTTTGTGTGTTTCCACGTGTGCACAGGGTTTTTATATATATATGAAAAAAAAAATCCACCCTCCATCAGACGGGAGCAGCAGCCTCCACAGCAGCCAATTAGGGCATCAAGGCTAAAACTTAAAATGTCGAGGTTCTGTGTTTCAGCATCATAAAGTCAAAGTGAGATTTAAATTCTCTTCACGTCTTTTGTGAGGAGTCGGGAACAATAATGACACTGCAGCTATTGTGCTTATCTGATCATTTTTTCAGAAGATGACGGAGCTGTTTTTTTTTTTTTTGGTATAATGGCGGAGACTGAAAATGTCAAAGCTGCAGACCTCTCTGTGTGTCTCCCATGGCAGCAGTTGCCTGACAACGTTGATGAAGAGGGCTTTTATTTTTTCACCCCTTTTCAACAAACCCTCATGGAGCCTGCTGCTGCTGATTTAAGACACCTGCATTACTGGTACTTTTATAACAATTTCAACTGTTATCCATTACTTTCATCCAGAGATATGGAAGTTATTGTGACTTGGACTGGAGTCAACTCAAGTTATTCTCTCGACGACTTGCAACTTGACTTGATTTGCTTGAGACTTGGATTAATGAGTCACTCTCGCCTTTAGATAACAATTAGAACCACGTATCGGTTGCTTTAGCCCAGTGGTGGACTTGTTTGGAGTGACGCCATTATGACCATTTATGCAACGCTGGTGTGAATGTGTTGCTGCTGTGGTTGTTTCCCCAGTAAACAAACCAACCTCTTCGACAGGAGGAGGAGTACCGATAACCCAAAATGAGCAATCGACGTCCAGTCAGGAGGGACTGCGACGGCTGAAGAGGCTGATGTGTTTACTGGGGATACTACAGGTCACAACCCCCTATATCAGCAAAACCCCTAAATTAAAATAAAGGTCCAACTAAACTTTTTCAAAACAGAATATATGACTCGCCTCCTCAGCCAATAAATTAACTGTATTTCATTTTTCTAATTGAAGCAGATGTTTGTTTTTAGATTAGAAGAGCTTCTCTACAGTCTTTCTTTTCTCTTTCCTTGATTAAATTTAACCAGAAATGCCACAGCTTCATAGTGTTGTTCCTCAGCCTGATGTTGTCTGTGTATGAAGCACTCGAAAACACAATGCCACCTTGATTAGAGCAGCGACAACAAAAAGAATAAAGACAACAACATCCTCTCCCTTTTCCTGTAAAAACAACGAAAACTGCAAATATTTCCAGTGCTGACACAAACTCTCCAAACATTCGGCAGCAGACAAAAAAAAATGATTCAGTGTGATTTCAAATAAGCAGTAAGCATCCAGTGAGGCTCTGTGGAGTATGACCGTGAATGTCAAGCCCTATCTCAGGCTAACAAGCTAACCACAGCTCATTATACAGAGCAGCCTTCCTCCGCTCCCTGCAGGACACGCTGGCCTGCCTGCCTGCCAAAAAAAAACCTGCTCCAGAGTCATTAAAAGAACACTGTTATCTGTGAGAGAGTGCCTTCCTACATGTCCCAGAATTCCCAGTGACAGCACACAGGGAAGGATTATGAACCTGTTGCACTCAGCATGTGTAGGTGGATTGAATGGAAGCGTGGCGAGAGCAAGAAAGTGGGAGTTTTTTTTTTTTTTTTCTCCCCAGTTGAAAAAAAAGCTGCATTTGTAGCTGAGATGTCCTGCAGCTGCAATGCATTCTGGTCTATTTCCTCATAGTGTGGGTGTAGAAATTGGCCACTGCGGCTGTTCTGTGATAAATTCCTCTCTGTATAATTATTAAACATCTCTGCTAAACGGTGGCTTTAGAAACACGCTGCTGACTCAAAATTCAGCGTTAGTAGCTGCATTTTAATGAGATAACGCTCTGCAATAAATGGCCAGAATCATGTGGACACCCACACCTTATTCTAAAACCACAGGATTTAACATGTTGCTCCACTCTTCCGTGATCAAGACATATGTGATGACAACATTTAACGTTAAAACATTTTGCGCTCTTTGGGAACTTTAGCTGCATAATTTGCAAGCACCGTTGCTGGAAGATGCGACTAGATGCACAAAGTGAGGTGAACGTCCAACCACCACTGTTTTGAAGCCTCGAGTTTGGGCACTGCGGCAATCGCCATCTTGGATTTATTAAGTCAGAGGTGACCATATTTGGACAAGAGGGTGGAGCAATCACAACATGGACACACCCACCAATTAATTCCCCCGTTTTTATCATCTATTTTACTCTAAATGTGACATTAATTTACAAAATGAGCATCACGCCGTGTTGAAGAAGACTCAAAACTAGAGAGTAGACACGTTGTCCTGCGGCTGAATGAACAAACACTGTAACGCTGCTGTTTATCTGGTGTCATGGTCCCTGCAGGCACAACCCCAGGGGGCCTAAATGGTGAAGAGCCCCGTCGCTTTCACTTGCATAATGCCACACTGAAAGAGATATGTCCTGACTCCACAACGACAAAGGGACTGATTCATTTTTCTTTAACACTGGGCTGTTTTTGACCCGAGCACCTGCTCGCACAACACAAAAAATCATTTGCATTCTTGTCCTGTTAGGACGGTCGATAATGCTGCGTGATAAGATCTTCCTCACAGCCAATTTTCCTGTGTTGGATGAGGTAGAGGTCGTGTCAGGTCTGTGCAGTTCAGTCAAGTTTAGCAGGAAAACGTCTTTATGGAAATGAGACTGGATCCTGTCTGAAGGATTGTCTACATGTGCGTGTCCACATACTTTTGGCAATACCGCGTAGTAAAAAAATTAGACCACAGGACTTTTTCTTTCAAGAGAATTGAGGATATTCAAGAAAACAAACATGTGTACACATAATAAAAACGGGCAGAAAATCCCATCCTCCTCCTACACACTCACACACACACGCACACACACACACACACACTCCACAGAGGAAAACACATTCAAAACCGTGTTCCCTTGTCTCTGCCAATGACAGCCAAGATCCCCCCCCGAACTCCCATCACGTTACGGCTGCTAAATCCCAACCGCTTTCATCTGCCAGCGCTGCGACGGAGCGCACACACGGAGAATAGACTTCTGCAATTACATTATACACACCGGGAGAGGAGATGAGAGGGGAGGCTTAGACAGAGTCAGGAAGACAGAAGGGAAAGAGATGGAGATGAGAGAGCAAAAAACAGCGGAGATGAGAGGACGACGGGATGAGAGACGACAGGAATATGACAGAGAAATGAAGGATGGAGGGAGCGCAATTATCTCGGCCAGATATCAGGAGGTGGCGAGTGAATTTCCTCAATCTTTTTCGGTTGTGAGAGGAAAAGACACATGAAGGGCAAAGTGAGATGGATGGAAGGAGGGGGAGGAGGAGAAGATCAATGCTGGAGGGATGGTAGAAGAAGAGATGGAGAGAGGGTGGAGGGAAAACAGGGAGAATGAGGAGGAGGAGAGTGTGGGTATTGATTAAATGATGAAATATAGCAGTTCAGGTGCATGTAAGAGCGCGCATGCACACGCGCACACACACACACACACACACACACACACACACACACACACACACACACACACACACACACACAATCCTTACATGTCCTTGTTTGTCCTTCATGTTTCAGGCTCATTTGTCCAACTTATTAATTCATGCCCATTCATATTTTTATTAATATCTCAGAAACTTTAGCCACTTTCAAGTCATTAATTTTCTATATGAAGTCACTGGATGATGATAAACATTACATACTATCAATACACACTAAATGTTACAAATCATAGATTTACTCCGTAACTCACATTATAATAACCTGTGCACGCCGAGTGAGGATTTACTGTATATCGATTATCAATAAATTCACAAAAAATATATTTTAATGTGGCTATTTTGATTTGCCAGTCCAGACTCATTTTTTTTAAATGAACAAAACAACCAACCAACCAGCAAACAACAAGAAAAACCAACCAATATTTGTCCATTTAATTCTTCTAAAGACCAGGAATGTCAAACTCATGGGGACCGTCAAAGTCGTCGGGATTCACTTCCTACAAACCATGAATGCCTGAGTCCAACCAATCTAAAAGATGTTGACTTACCTCAAAAGATAACTAAAAAATCTGGCCTGCTCTTTCTTCTAGATGAAACATCAGGGGATGACAGAAGTCAGAGAGAATCATCCTCTGGGGAACATGAACGTCTGCACAAAATTTGGTCGAAATCTCTCGAACTGTTGTCGAGATATTTCAGTCCAAAGTGGTGGTCCAACTGACAGACTGAACAAAATTACCGTCATCAGTGTAATAGTGCGATTCTCTCTGCTGGGATTTGTCTTTTTTATAATCCCGTTTCAAGTTGTCAAGGACTCTTATCTGGAAAATTCCTGAAAAAAAAAAAAAGGACCGGAGCTCGGAACAAATTAACTAATCTTGCTACGGCTGCAGAACTGAAAAAAAAACAAAAAAAAAAAAACAAAAAAAAAAACCAACCCACTAATCCTAATCCTGGCTGCAGCACAAACATGAAATAAGTAAATTAATTCTCCGAAGAAGAGGGACAGTCAGGATGTGTTTACTGAGGATTTCTCTCATATTGCTGTCCTTACTTAAGCCTCAGAAGTTCAGAATAACACACACACACACACACACACACACACACACACACACACACACACACACACAGAGGCTTGATCCGTCCACACAATGCTCAGCTCATTTGTTGTGCCTTGAGACGGACAGAAGCTTTCACCGAATGTACGTGTCTTGTCAAATCCAACCCCGTGTTCCTCTGCAGCCCATCACAGCAACAACAACAACAACAACAACAACAACAACAACAACAAGAAGCCTCGTGACGGTTGTTGTTTACATGGTCTCTCCTGGAGTAGAGTCGCCTGTGACGTACGACCTGGCCCGGACAGTCGACTGTAAATCACAGCGGAGTAACAGTTTGCTGATAGACGCAGACAGCCTAATCTGGCTAATGGCTCCCCGGCACTCTCTGTGATGGATGGACGGTTGTCGGTGCATGTGTGGGTGTGCACGTGCTCGAGGGTGATGATGAAGATACAGTTTGATCAGGGCGGGTGATGAGACAGTGACCACCTGGACACAAGAGACGTGAAAGAATCAAAGACACCTGGAAGATTTGCAATCAGAACAGTTTTGTCGTTGTTTTGCATGTTCTGTCTCTTGTTAAGACAGTTTGTGTCTTTTTGTTGTTATCTGTCTCTTTAGTCGTTAAGTGTCTTTTTGTGGTCGTTTTGCCTCTATTTAAGGGTAATTTTCTGCCTTTTATGGCACTCAGCAGTTGTTATGTGTCTCTTTGTGGTTGTTTTGTCTCTTGTTTTGGTCGTCCTGTCTCTTTGTAGCTGTTTTGCATGTCTTGGGGTTGTGTTGTATCTTGTGTAGTCATTTTGTGCCTTTTTGAGGTAATTTTGTGTCTTTTTTGGTCATTTTGCGTATATTTGTAGTTGTTCTGTGTGTCTTTGTTGTCGTTTTGTCTCTCACTGTGGTCTTTCTGTCTCTTTGTGGTCATTTTGCCTTCTGAGGACGATTTGTTAACTCAGCAGTTGTTGTTGCTTCTCTTTGTGGTTGTTCTGTCTCTTGCTTCTGTCATTCTGTCTCTTTGTAGCTGTTTTGTTTGTCTCTGTTGTTGCTTTGACTTTCTCTGTTACTGCCAAGTCTTGTGTGATCTGTTGGATGTCTCTTTGTGGTCGTTTTGTGTGTCTTTGTAGTTGCACTGCTACTTTGTGGTGGTTTAGTCCCTCTTTGCCGTCATTCCTTCTCTTCAGTAGTTGTTTAGTGTCTGTTTGTGGTCGTTTTGCATCTCTGTGTCGTAATTGTGTCTGCCTTCTAGCTGTCTTGTCTCTCTTTGCAGTGGATTTGTGTCTTGTCTAGGCCATTTTATGTCATTTCTAAAAGTTATTTTACATCTCTTTGCAGTCTCTGTGGGTCGTTTAAATGATTTTCCAACAAGAAATGGTGAATATAAGTGGATGTGTTATGTAAGGATATAAAGGTGAGACAGGACATGAGAGATAAGGGTTTAATCTTTGTGTAACTTCACAAGAGTCAGCTGAAAGTTGCGTATCGCTTTCTGATTAACGACCACATGATGAAACAACATCTTTGAACTTGACCCAAATGTCAGCAATTAGCAGAGAATTTTAATTTGCCCCCGGCCAGTCGAGTTCAGTCACGTCCCACCAGAACCTATCAAAGTGAGTTCTGCTGGCTCTCTGATCAGCAGCAGGGAAGCGATGCTGCAAAACTGAAACAGCCCAGGTAGAAAGAAACCTCAGGAACCAGGGACACAGGGATCACTCAAATCGTCAGGTTGCCGGAGAAAATCAGAGCGAGCAAAGAGAATAAATACAGACAATCAACACGGAGCACAGCGGTGATGTGAAGCAGAGCAGGAGGAGAGCCTCCCCTGCATGAATAAAGCAGCACTTTGCCCTGCACCTTTTAAATAAAGACCTCCTGTGGCCACAGTTGGTGCATTTTTATCCCCCCCTACGTGCTGCAAATGTTCGGCTTCCTTTTCTTTGAGCTGCTTTTTTCCAAAAAGCCCGTGTAGACTTCTTGGTCTGAAAATGAACAGCTTTTCATTTCGTTCCAAGGCTTTCCTCTGGGAGCAGCCAGACGCAACACGGCAAAAAAACACAACCCAGAGTCCAAACGGGTCTGATGGAAATCTGTCTTGTCAAGTCAAGTCAGTTTTATTTATCAAGCCAAATATCACATCTTAAGAGTTGCCTCGGGGGGATTAACGATCTGGAAAGCGTACAACACCCTCTGTCCTCAGACCGTCAATTTGGATAAGGACAAACTAACCAAGAAATCTCTTCAAAAGGGAAAGAGAAGGTGGGACATTTCAGACAAAATCAGACAGTTGTGACGAGACTTTGGGACATTTTTCATTCATGTTAGTGGCAGAGTGGTTAGTTTTCCACCAACTACGCAAGAATTTCCAGCTGTGTATAATCAGGATCTACGTGACGTTACCTACAAAATCCAAAGTTTCAAAATGAACAAAAAAGTCTCAACATCTCCATATTTTGCAGTACACTGGCACGATATATTCCAGTGATTAGGTTTCTTCCAGACAACTGGAAGCTCCAGAGCAGCTATTAAATGGACCTCAGCGGTGGAGGTCCAACTGGAGGTCATACATTATTCAAAATTTGGAGTTGTTTCAGTTTTGTCCTGCAGTACGTAAGGCTGAATAATCCTTGTTCTTATTAGAAAAAAACACAGTTTCTTTAAATAAATAAAGATCTTGTAGAGTCAGATGTGTTTACTCAAATCTGCTCGTCTTGCCTTTGGCAACATTTTCTAGTGATTTTAACTAATGCTAATGCTTAACAAGAGAGGCCTTCATGGTTGCTTTTCATGAACGGAAATCCCCACTTAAACCCCAGGCGAAGCGCAGCAGCAGCAGCTTGCCGCCTGGTTAATGAGCTCGGGTAGAGATGTGATGTTATGTCACGAGCCCGACAAGGTGGAGGCCACGTGGAGAAATATAAGAGCCTCGCTCCATCGATCGGAGCCTCGTAAACGCAGATTAGCCGCCTCTTGGTGATCGGCCAAGCAGACGCACGTGGCTTCGGTTTTGCCAAAGGTTGTGATTTTGTATCGAGACGACGAGAGTCGGGGATCTGACCGGGCGGTCCGGATGATTTAAGTGCTGCTGAATTCCTCCTGCAGCTAATTAAACAGGCCAGAGAGCAAGAGAGAGAGATTGCTGTGAAATCCCCCAATCCCCTGATAGACATTCAATTAAGGTTTTGACAGTTTTACTACAGCTGTTTGTCTAGTTGAAATATAAGGCGTAAACAGGGTACAGCCCTCCACTCACTTAAAGTCACGCAGACAGAGCAACATGTTGATGCAAAGCTGTGCTGCTGCTGTGCACTTGAACCCGTCTTTACGAGTTTTTAGCCCCTCAACGTCCAATTTGACCCCTCTGTTCCCCCTTAAGTCGCTCCGAGGTTGTTAAAAAGCATCGCATCATCTCATTCTGACTCTTTATTGTAGCTACGTGACATTTACACTGAGTCAAATGTTCAATCCAAGACCTGAGGGTGTGTTTTTGGACGTTTCATAAAGATTTCAGCTTGACATATTTTGTACTTTGGAAACGTCGGGATCCCCACCTGGATTTCAAATAAAGTTATCTAGAATTGAGTCATGTTTGGCTGCACAGCGCCGGCGTGCACCGACTGGACCACCAGCAGGTTAAATGAATCAATGCAGAGAGACAGAACAAAGATAAAAAGAGATGTTTGCAGCGAGAGCAGAGAAAACAACAATCATTTCAGCCATTTTTGTACAGAAGCAGTATGTTGTTACAGTTTTTCTTCCATGTGTACTGAGAAAAATGTGTTCTGAAGATGAAAACAAGACAAAACCATATGGGAGGAAAAAGACGAGCACTGTGAACACTGAAATTGAAGATGATTCCCCTACTTGATCAAAAATACAGGAAAACTAGAAGAAAAACATGAAAAACATTCATGTTATGTAAAGAAAAAGGTCACCTTGGTAAGATTTACAGGATGTTATCACCACATAAAACACCTGAGTGATCACCTGACCTCTCTGTCCTATAATCATATTGTCATTACAGCATTTTATTGACTCATTTCTGCTCTGAAATGATTGTACCACTTCTCATCAATCATCTTATGTTTGTTCTTTTTTGAGAGGCGGGTGAAACGTCAAAGAAAAACACGTGCAACACAGATATTCCATCGTTCATTTTCTCGTTTGCTGATCTGACTGGATAAATGTTGCGTTTTTCTAATGAAGGCTGGCATGTGGGCAAAATCCTTGCAGCTGTTCACACCTGGAAAGTCACCTGAACCTCACTTTGATGCGATGCGAGATAAATGTTGTGTTTTTCTTATGTAGTTTTGAATGTGTGCTTCTGTTTGATTCAGCCTGTTTGTTGAATTTGCTTTTAGTAAAAAGAAATACGTCGGTACTGAACGTCAGTCAAGCGTCTAGGAAACGTGTACCGTCGAATCATTATCTGAATTACATCCTCTGTTTGGACCCTGACAGTCATTCTGGACTGAACTTTGATGTGATATCGTTACATTAACACAGATGTTACTGGTGACTGTCTCGTCTGCCATTTTAATTAGATAAACATTAATTATTCTGATGTAGTTTTGGTTGAAAAGACAAACTAAAAACATTTAACAGAAGTTCATACCAATAATTGTCTGGTTTACTTCTTTGACTACCTAAATCGTGCATTTTTCTTATGCAGTTTTGAATGTGTGCTCATGTTGCCTTTAAAGACAATGTTTATCGCGCAGATTCTCGTCATTGTCGGATCGCAGCAGCTGGAAAGTCACTCTGGACTCCACTCTGCCATGAACACAGACACTGACAAACACAAACAGTCAACAGACTCACTCGCTCCGACCATCCCCGGTGTTTGCCAGCAGGCCAGCAGCAGCAGCAGCAGCCCGGGGTCCAGGTGAGGAGACGCGGTCATAACCTCCTCCGTCTCCGGGCTCAGGCGCACACACCTCTGGCTCTTCAGCTTCACCTCTCCTTCCTCCCCCCTTTTGTGTCCTCTTTAACTCCCCTGTGGCTCACTGGAAGTTTCCCCCCTCCACACCTGCAGGGTCACCACTGCCTCCACATCATCTCCATCCTCATCTCTGCGCTGCGTCGCTGCTCTTTTTTTTTTTTATTCCCCAATTTGCGCAAAGTAGGTCAGTAGGTATGCAGCTGCGGATTCACAGGGGCTGAATGAATGAAGGACACTTCTCGTGGACGCGCAGCATAATCCCGCAGCCCTCTGGAGAAGCTAACAGGTAGTTCCCTCCCTGTCCTCCCTGCGGGCTCAATTTTGCGTCATGGCCGGCGGCTGGAGACGCTTAAATCCGCCCGGCAGGTGGAGGTTCAGCAGCGCGGACAGCCCCGAGGCAGGTCGGCTGTCATGTCAGCGAAGAAAAAGAAGCAGAAATCGTGCGTTGGCCGAGGATTTAAATAAATAAAAAGACAGAAAGAAGAAGACAATAGGGTGATGATTAGGCGCACGAAGGAGGCTCGGAGCGCAAAGGTGGTCCGCCGGATTAATCTGGCAGATTATGGGGAGCCCGGAGGAGGAGAAAATGTCTGTCTGCAGGAGCTTCGTGGTAACTCCTCCAGCCAGCCAGCCACTCATAAACACTGGAGAGCTGCACGCTGCTCCTCTCAGCGCCGAGACTGACGTTCAAAGCCTGCTGTCACTACACAGAGGATGGAGGAGGAGGAGGAGGAGGAGGAGGAGGAAGGATGGAGGGAGGGGGGCGCATTTCATCACCTGCACGCAGTCAGTAATAAACTGTTGATTACGCGATCGGATTACCAAGACTCACCTTGACAGGACTGGAGTGTAATAATCGTATCACACACAATGAAATCATCATGAAAACCCACGAAGCGTAAACTGAGAGTTAATGTTCTTTTTGACCTTGGAAAATGTGTAATATCGTTTCTCAGAGGAGGAAACATCCAAACCAGTCAGAGAGTGTAAGTAAAGGTGCAATCCGGAAAATGTACTTAAAGTATTAAAGTGCAGTTGAATGTTCCCTGTAGCTGCTATATTATTGTATCATCCCTTCAATAGATTCTGGCTCATGTTTTAACAACAACAGGATTCTATGCTTACAGTTGAAATGGAGCTAATTTTCAACTATTTTATTTATATATATGCCTACAAATAATGATTATTGTCATTAGAGAGTTATCTGCTAATTATAATAATTCATTGGTCTGCTCTGAAAACATCAAGAAAGTCATCAGAATGACTTAGTATCACTGAAGAATGACTAGTAACTCGAAATAATGACGTAGTATCTCTGAAGCATGACGTAGTAACTCGAAATAATGACTTACCATCTTGGAAAAAAAAAAATGTAGTCTGTCTAAATCTGACTCAGTATCTTCAAAAAAATGACTTAGCATCCAGAAGTAACAACTCAATATCTCAAAATAATTACTATCCTGAAATACTGACTTAGTTTTTTTCTAAATAATGACAAAGTATCTCGAAAGAATGACCCAGTACTACAAAATAATGATTACTATCGCAAAATAGTTGGAGACTTTGGCGATATAATGGTTCCCTCCATCATAATTTTGTGATACTGGGTTGTTATTTTGAGTCATGACGACTTGTAGGGTCTCGTTTCCTTTCTTAACACTTGCAGTTACAAACTTCCACACGAAACATCCACAGGAGACAAACAAGGTAAACTTAGCTGAGAGGAGAGACACTGTAAATGCTGTATTGATGCGCGATAATACCACCAATAAATCCCTGTATCATTATTGTAAAAGATCCGCTGAAGTATTATGAGCCTGGAACTGTAATTGGAGAAAAGCTGCAATAAAAAACAGGTAAAATGGTTCCCCAGAGTGACATAACAAGGTGGGGTTATAGATTTTCATTATAAAGCGAAAGAGAGCTTATTATTTTCTGCTCGTTCTGTTTTTTTCTCACAAGCTTTGGCACTCACACTTCTATAAAATAGGGGACGGAGCATATTGACCTTACTTGTAAGATTGACTCCATAAACAAAGGACATGGCTCCCGACCTTCTGCAAAGCCTTTTCTGTGGTGTGAACTGGCATTTGTCCCAGATATGGTGTCAAAATAAAATACCTGCTGTTTAATAAAAGTCCCTGTTCAAACCCAGTGGGGCAGCGGTGACAGCTTTCACACGTCATTAATCTTTACCTGAAGCTTTTTTTTTTTTTCAATTGAGACTCTGATTTATTTCACCCATTTTTAGCAGCGCACCAGTTATTCCACCGCAAAGTCACACAGTTTGACGTTCCTGACGTGGCATATTGATTCAGGATCAAACGCCGCTTGAGTTTATACTTTCGATTTTTCTGGGATCAGATGGCATCAAACGTCTCAGAAGGCTTCAAAGGGGGCTGAGACAGAAGAAGCAAGATTCTCATGGTGGAAGTACACTTGTTTTATTTCGTGAAACTGCAACAATAAAAAACCTTCATCCTTGTCAGATGAGAGTCTGACGTCTGTATGGATTTTGTCAGGAAACGTTGTCTGTAAACAAACCATCACATGTTAAAAATATAAGTACTAAAAAGCTGCTAACGAGCGCTCCACCCTGAAAAAGTGATCGATGAATCTCCCTCCAGGCCTTCACGAAACTCTAAAGAGACATTAAAGGTTTCACGAGTGTGCAGATTACCATTTCGCCTGTGGAGGGAGGATAAAAAGTCCTTCAGACTCCTGAAAAGTTTGGAAAAGCTGAATCCATGACTGCAAACCAATTATCAGGCACACACTCACCATAAATACACACATATTATATACACATGTTAGATTATAAAGACATGATTCATATTTAAAGTGTGCAATTATCTTTCATACATCACATATTATTGTATACATGTCAGTCTGTATGCTGTATCCTTTATGCTGTGCAATCACACTATGCAATTATATTTATAAGTATAATACCAGACGCCACATGTGCATTTCATGTATTATTGTTATTATTTTTATCATGTTATCATCTTTGGGGGATTGTTTTGTGCCTTTATTATGATCGCACCATCTGGAGATTATGAGAGTTAATAGGGGAGAGAAGAAGCGATAATGTTACAGGTGTTCATAATCTTTATGTTTATTTTATTATTCTATTTTTGTCTTGTTCTGAATTTTCTGTCACTCTCCTTATAATCATCTCATTTGTTTTACATGACTGGCAGCTGTTGTTTATTTTCCTGTTGGTATAAAGCCATTTGGTGTTTAATTATTATATATCATCTGCAAAAAACAGTATAGTATAAACATCAGAACTACATATTTGGGCGCATCTGTACAGTTATTATGTGGTACAGACTTTGGATGAAGCAATAATATAACACTGCTGCCACCTGGGGTCGCCAGAGTGTGACCACGACACCAGTTGTACTGAGTATTTCAGATATTCTGGAGCTGCTGGTTCTACAGTTACTGTCAACTACACACAAAATGAAACAAGACACTTCCTCTACAGATTGAATCTTCAGCACCGCCTGTCATCTGTTTTAATCGTTTGCAGCTGTGAGCAGCTTGTCCTGCCCGGAGTCACCGACAGCAGCACGCTCAGAAATCAAGATGTATTAGTATGCACAACGAGATCTTTAAGCCCAATTTTGTAACAAGCTACACATCTTAAACAAACAGCTTGGGATAAGTAGCGCTGGATTGGGGCACAGCTTGAGTTTGAGTGTGAGTTGAGGAGTTTTACTGTCTTGCAAAAATGAATCGGAGTTTCTTTAGAGGGGCTTTTCTTCCACACTTTAAATCCCTTTGATGGACAGTAAAAGACGCAGGATCGACCTGTGAGTATATCTGAAATAATCCAATAATACAGAGGCAGTTGAGAGGCTTTACAGCTTAGTTCTGAAAAGTCTACGGGGTCACAAATCTATGAAATAAATAAATTACACAGCCATAAAATCAGTCTTTTCTTTTGTTGACTGGAAACAGTTGAGCTGGTGGAGACATCAGCTCAGGGCGCCTCCCTGTGGCGATTATTTGGACCAACTGGGAGAAGATGAACGCAGGGAAGATCAAGAAACATGCTGCAGGGTCCAAATATTGCATCTGGTGTGGGAACGCCTCGGGATCCCCCCCGCAAGAGCTGAGTCATGAGCAGGAGGGACAGATGTTGCCGAGAACAGGGAGACTGTAAGAACAGATATAAAAAGGTGGTGCTTTGAGGGAAAACGGAAATTGAATCAGTTGTCTTTGCAGCACAAACAATAAAAAGAACTTGGAAAGGTCATAGTGTGAAAGCTGTTTCCACTTCAAGTAAAAGTCTCAGTAGCACACCGTGAAAATACACCAGTGCCAGAGGAAATCCTGCATTCAAGGGGAAGGTTGCCAGCACCTGTGGATATTTCAAGCCGTTTTTGTGGCGACCAAAACCTTCTATTTCTCACAGGAAGTCAGACCATCTCAATCCGATGACCAAAACAGGGACTTTAAGACACAATGTGATATTTTCTGGACCCTAAACAAGTAGTTTTCGTGCATAAATCGCTGTGACACGAGCGATAAAGCAAAGAAAAATTCTACCTAAACTTTTATTTGCCTCTCCTGCCTTCTTAATGAAGAACTACTCTGTTGCTAATCATCGTGTGCTCCCAGGACCTGAATGTCCTTGATGGAAATAGAAAAAAAAAAAAAAACAAGCAACAAATCGACGGGAGTGTTAAAAAGGATGGAAGTCGAACATCACGTTACCTTGAGTAATGATTTTCATTTTGACTGGATGGAGCGATGTTTTGGGTGATTTTAGGAGGACTGCAGGGAGAGAAAGCACTGTTTGTTAACTACTTTATATACCGCTGGTCGGTTTAATCTACAGCGGTGCACCATATTGTAGAGGATTATCACATTTCCAGTGAGAATCTATCAAAAGTCAGAAAACATGCCTGTTTTCAGCTTTGTGATGATGTGTCCCCCTGCTAATCTGAGGGAGCATTTAAAGCTCAATCACTCAAAATAAGTTGATTAAAACTGAATTAAAATACCTGTCTTGGTCGCCACAATCATGGATGGAGATCATGCGACTTCCAGGGAAAATCAAGACTATTTGGGTCGCCATAAAAAAACAAAAAAAACAACCTAGGACTAAAAACCACCTGGTTGCGATGCCACTAAAACTGACTTGAATGGTTGTTTGGCAGCACTGATATGCCACCTCCATCCCCTCCACTGCCCGATGTGAAATATGACCAGGATAATAACCTAGGACGTGTCTGTGGTTTGCAGAAACGTTGACCGCTAACATCACATCCTGGAGACTCGGCTGGGACACGAAGTTTATGAAAAACTATCTGAGAAGTTACAAAAAGCTGCTGGACTGATGTAGAAAACACAATATTTGCCCCATAATTGTCGTGGAGTAGAAGTATAAAGTTGGAAATACTTGTGCAAAGTAGCTCAAATTCGTATTCGTATGCAGCATACAAGCACAACATCCTATAACGTCCACATAACTTTCCAACTTTCTCCCTGCCGCCGTGAAAAATCTGATCATTACCACAGAATCATGGAAGTTTATCGCAGCTGCAGTTGCTTTGTTGTTAAAGTTCCACTTTACTGCTCAGCTTGATGAGCTTTCCTCTCTCTCCGCGCTCCCAGGAGGACTTGTTGGCAAAAATCAAGTGTCGCTTCTCTCCCTCTTGTTTATTCCAGTATGCTAATGTGTTTCTGCTCTGTGGTGAAAAAAAAGAAAAAATGCCCAAAGTCGAGATGCAGAGTGAAGAGGATTAAGGTTGGCTGCTGCTTTGAATGAGACACAATGCAGAATAAATTATGAATGGAAGTCCTTTGATTAATTTCAGGCTGGCATTTGGCCTTTGATATTTGAGTCTGCACTCATTTTTCTGGTGTTTATTTCAAGTCTCGCTCAAAATCCAAGCTTGAACATCTCATTGTTGGATTGATATTATTGTCTGATGCAGGATCTGACATTTTTCATACAGGCTCTGTCTTTTTCTGTCACGTGATCGGACAATAATTTGCACTTTTTATTGATTCTAACGGCTGAAACTGATGGACTGCTGGACTTGTGTACCGACTCTCTCCACCAAGGGGAGCTAGCAGCCTACAGTACCACACATGTCCGATGGCAACGCCAAGATTATGAGTCAACCAACTTCAGATCATGTCTTCCTCCAGCCGAGCACACACACACACGCACGCACACACACACACACACACACACACACACACACACACACACACACACACACACACACACACACACACACACACACACACACACACACATCCATTCCAGGCCCAGTGAAACGAGGCCAAACCACATCACCATGCAGACATACAGTGGGATTCGTCTGGGCTCTTGTTTAACCTTATTAAGCTCTAAAAACAAGAGCGATCGTCACTCAGGGATTGTTCCGCCTCAGTGGTGCTAACTGCAGCTGGACAGAAATTATTTAACAGCCAAACAAAGAAACAGTGAGATGCAGTGATTACAACATGCACACAAGCAGCATGAGCCCGCAGCAGAAAATACTAAATGAATCAAAATAGTGTGAATTGATGGGTTACGTTTACTGTTTATCATAATGATTTTATTACTTAAAAGCACCATTCATCAACAGATATGTGTTTTTTAAGGCTGAGACTGATTATTCTGAGTATTGCTCATGTCCAAGTAACACGCCACTGCATTTTACATGAAAGGCACTCATCCAAGTGCATCAGCAGCTTCTTAAAACAGCCTCCACCCCCTCACACCACAAGATATAATCCATAAAAGGGGAAACTGGAGGACATTACAGCTTCTACACCAAGAGTGCATTTAGAAAAATAAAATACAGATGGATCGAGAACACGACTGAGGGGCCTTTCTCATACCACCTCCCACACCATCTCCCCGACCACTTCCACTTTGGTTGCATGTCCGTGTGGAGGCTCTGCCACGCTAAGTGCCATCCCAAACCAATTAGAAGGGAGTGAAATGGGTTTTAAAAACCTCCAGCGGCGAGTCTACACTGATGGTGATTTACTGCGCACGTGCAAAGCTGTTTTCTGTTTGTCATGGAAGACGCTTTGTACAAAACAAGTTCCCTGCAACTATGAACTCAAACTGATCAAACTAAGATAGACATTTAATATTAATGTAAACGTTGCATTGTTTTTTTTAGATCAAGTACATCCTTCTCTAGTCTAGAAAAGGGTAGACATTTTCATTTCAGTCTTGTGTTTTTGCAGAGCCTGTTCCAAAAACCCATCAGCTTCAACATCACAGTGAAAAACATGATATTTACCAAAAATTGCAGCTTTCAAAAGTTCCTTATACCAAACCATGGTTACGAAAAAAGGCACTTCCTGTTCAGATGTTTACATATTTCAGAGAATACCTGTACATAAACATTTTGACTGGCTGGTGGTGTTAGAAAAGTCACTAAAGTCCCCATCAATCATCCTCTGGGGATCTTGAACGTCCACAATTTCATGGCAACCCAAACTAATAGCTGTTGGGATAAATTCACTCAAAACCACAAATAGTGACACGAGAGGAAAAGTCACAGAAGCAACTAAATCACAAGGATTCATCCTCTGGGGACAATGAATGTCTGTATAAATCCATCTAAAGATATCATGATATATCAGAGGATGCCTGTACCTGCTGGTGGCGATTAGAAAAGTCAGTGGATCACAAAAGTCGACAAGATTCATCCTCTGGGGATCATGAAGGTCAATTCATCTAATAGTTGTAAAAATATTTCACTCAAAACTAGGAATTGTGATATCAATGTTTATGTAAGAGGAAAAGTCAAAGGATCACCCAAGTCCATAGGATTCATCCTCTGAGGGACGTGAACACTAAAACCTCTCGGCATGAGCATAAAAAGCCTGAACTGTCAGCACGCTTTATATTCACTAAAGAATATTTATTCAAGAAACATGTTGTGAAACAATAGTTTAATCAACAAATGAATGAAAATGTGTGCTGTTTATAAAGCACTGAGCTTCAGGGTTCAATCCAGTTCCTCACAGCTGAGCGCTTCACGCTACCTCACAGAATCCCTCTGAGATATTTAATGCAAATTCAAACACAGAACGACAACGACGGCAAGAATTACAAATGAGAAACGTTCCCTGCTGGGTTGCACTGTTTAATGGACAATGTTTTTATTCAAAGACTGTCCTGGCATGACTTTCTTGATTGTCTCACATTTCCTCCACTTATATCTTCCATTAAAACTGCCTGATCTTTACTTGAGGGCGAAGGGAAATGAAATTATGAGGCATTAATTAGAATTCTTTAATTCTTCGCTAATGATGAGAGCCGGCCATGCGTGGGCTAAGTGAGCAGCTCCACATATGGCGCCGCAGCCACAAGGAATGTCAGTTTTAGTGAGCAGCAAATGTGTGGCCACGTCCGTCCTGCAGACGCTTTTACATAATCCGGTTTGAATGGAAGGAAAAATAGCGGCGAGGGTTTGATACACCAGACAAAAGGAAGAGACATTAATAAGATAAAAATCTGAGTGAGATTCCGTCCAGAACTTCATGTCGGTAGATAAACACAAATTAGGCTTTTGTCTCAATGCTCAGCTCCTGATTAATGCATGGAGCAGCCCATTATAAATTCATACAGACGCAAGCACTAAATGTCTCAGCCTCATTCACAGGAGCGTCTGGCTCCGCCTCAGTTCTCTCTCAGACACATTTCTTTTGTGTTGTCTGTGATTTTAGAGAGTTTCCTTTAACTTTCTTTTATAAATCTATTCTTTTTCATCTTAAGACTGTTTGGTAGACGAGAGGACACAGAGGACACTGACATTTAATGACTTTGTTTCTGTGTTTAGACTTCGATAAAGCAGAATGGTGTCTGATTTGATCATTGACTCGATAACAGTGTTGTTTAAGCCTTTCATAAATATTATGTTGATTTTATATGGAGTAAAGACACTGGCCAATATATGGTGATACAGGTATGAAAGCTGTCAACACTTCAGAGAGAAAAAGATGGGCAGTGATACCACCTACCAAAAAAAACAAAAACCTTCAAAGATTTTAGGAAATAGGATGTCACAGTTCTGCCAACACTGTGTGACAAACCAATCGGGCTCCAAGACCAGCACTGAACAGTGAAGAGATGATGCTCACTGGGCTAAAAAGTGTCATGAACTCCCTCAAATGACTCCATGTTCACCACAAAGAGACATAAAACAACGACGAATGGACATGAAACAACCACAAATAGACATATAACAACCACAAAGAAAGCTAAAACGACTAAAAAGAGACAAAAAAACAATTACATTTCACAAAATTAATCACTTGTCCTTCAGTGTTTTGCCTCTAAAAAGGACAAGTCAAGTGAGCTTTGTGTCTCATAATGAGTCCACAGGGTTCCTTAAAAATATGAAAGCACAGCATCAGTAAGTTGTTTTTGTAATGTTCAGCTTCACGGGGCCAAAACTGGTGAGTAACCTCCCTCGAGTTTCCACTTTCGCGCTGAACTTCCGCTTCATTAAGCTAAACCACTTCACTCAAGTGACTCTGGATGTCCATCTTGCACTAAACTGCACCGTACATGTTTGAAACTCCACTTCTGTCAGAATGCCCACAAAGCTGTTCAAATCTGCGTTTAATACAGAAATCCAGGATTTTCTCTTATAGATTCCAATCAAAAAAAATCCTTAAATCTGCCTGAACATGCCACTAAAATCCCATGTGAACAAAGAAAATATGCGATCCGTGAAAACATTACGCATCACACTCCGCCTCACCTCCGCCCTCGACCCTGAACGTGCCATTTAACCGGCCTCCCCCTACGCTTACGAGCACACGTGGTCCTGACAAGTGTAGGGTAACCAGCAGGCCCTTTGCATACACTATAGAGACACTTGAACACACACTCACATGCAAACAGAGACACTTCCAGTATATTCAGGGCATCAAGGCTTCAGTCCTACTGACACCCAGGGGAACTTGTGTCCTTTGTCAAAGCAACTGGTTCTGCCGCACTGGCAGCTTCAGCTAGGAGGCAGCCGGGCAATATGTGTGTGTGTGTGTGTGTGTATGTGTGTGTGTGTGTGTGTGTGGGTGAGAGAATATGAGAGAGAAAAAGAAAGGAAAAAACAAAGAGAGAGAAATGGTTGTGTATGTGTGTTCTGCATGAGGATTAAGCACTGTGGTTGGCTGCCATCTACATAAAATGCAAAAAGGTACCAACGCTCACATTCAAACTGTTTGATTGACAGATGGTCCCCTAGCAACAGCGCACCATGAATCATTAGCGACGAAGACGAGATGTATCAGCACTTCATCTGTTATCGTGAAAAAAAAGGGGGAGGAACTGCAGCCAAAAATGACTGCACTCAATTATAAAAACCCAGTGGGTTCACACTTTATTTCTTGGCATTATTAATTCGGAGCTCTGCAAAAAAATTAAAAATGAAAAAAAAACCCTGACACTTCCAGCCTCTTCTAAGAATCTTGGCAATGATTTTATTATTATTTCACTGTATTTTCATCTATCATATCCTTCAGATTTCAAGAGATGCTTGTCTGAGTTGCAAGACTAGAGGATGGGAGCGGTTGTTGCACTTTTCTTGTTATACTTGTGCAATTGTTACTGAGGAAACAGGACAAAATATTACAAATGGCACAACGTTAGTGGAGAATATAGGCGAGCAGGATGAAGATGTAAATGCCTAAGAGTCAACATGTCACAGAATAAATCTATTCATGCATTGATTTAACCAATTATTTGTGTCTTGTCGTAGAAAGTTAAGTCAACATCCTCCAAACTAAATGTGTTTTATAAAATATCTGTTTTCTGGAATGTCTTTTTTTGTCAAATGTTGGGTTTCTGAAAAGTTGTACTTTCGGGAGTGTCGTGTCTTTGAATCGTTGTTTCACATTAGAATCATTTTCCATGGCTCCATTATTTATGTCACGTAAACTGTTTGTCTACTGTACGAATGCAGCTGTTAAATATTTAATAAATGCAGCCTGGCTGTTTGAGGCGACTCCACTTCTTCTCGACGGCCTGAGGTTGTCTCCAGTGTTTGTGTCGCGGGCCCTCTAACTTTGCTAGTCAGAAACTGTCCTTCTGAGGTTCAGTGATGTTCCTCCATGTGTGTGCGAGTGTGTCTCGTCTCCAGCCTCTGGCATGGTCAGGTCCAATTTCTATCACTGCGCTCTTTGGATGGGCTAAGAAAATGGTTTGCTCTGCCACTGCAATGCACCAGTCATCCATTTTCTCATCTATCTATTTACTTATGAGTTCACGTACCTTTCCTACATACACACCCATCTGTCCATCGATTTATCATCATCATCATCATCATCATCATCAAACCTCTGTGTAGGAAATCATCTCAGTCCCAGATGTGTATTCTTGCTCTGCCTGCCCTGCAGTTACCGTACCCATAATCCTCTGGCTCATATCACTATAGTTCAGCACATGGTTGCCCTGCTCATCATCCTCATCTGATTTCACAGCCGTATGTGCCCAGCATCTTAATATGTCAGATCTCATCGCGTGGCACGAGTCTAAATCCTATCGGGATTGTTCCAGGGGAGCCCACGTGTCGACGCACTGTGTTGATTAAAATAGATTCCCGTCGTACAGTATTTGTTGTTTGTGACTCAATACCAATGTTCTGTCCTGTATTAACACCAAGGTAATCCTCGGATTGAAGCGGACACCCTGAGAAAGATTCAACGCCTCTGTGTGTCTACGTCGGGACAAAACACACTGAAAATGTCAGCAGCAACGGCAGCTCTATCTCAGAGGATCCGAGCGTACTGCTTGTGTTTGTCGACGCGGGCTTATAAAACACAGAAGATCAATCTGCAGGCAAAATGATAAGAAGTTTACCAGTGCGTATTTGCATATACTACCAAAACTGTAGGAATACAAAGCAGGTTGTGGTTTCATAAAATGTACCTATTTACACATCGAGCAGTTAAGGGTCGACATTATTAAATGTTTGGAGCCAAGTTTGTGTTCATTTAATGAATTTAGGTCCAATGTTCACTCGCTTTTAGCTCCCTTTTTGGTCTCCACCACCTACTTTGGGGCAATATCTCCCCTTTTTCATGTTCACCAGCTAATTGCTGACTTTGTCTGTTGTCTATTTGGTACTAAGTTGGTAAAGTACAGTTAGTCTGTTTTTTGCTGAAATAACTTAATAACAATGGACAATTTTCTGACATGTTATAGATTGATCAAGAGAATACTCCAGGAAAGGGCTAGTTTTTGGCGGCATAAGTCTGACATAACTAGTGTTTCTTTTAATAGCATGGAGTCTGTTTTTAGATATTGTATCTGTGAAGGTAGACCGGAAAAGATTAGGATTTACAAAAAGGATTACATTCTATTATTCGCGATTGACTTTTCCTCCATTTTCATTAGATTGTTTTGTAAAAGTTTTTTTTTTTAAACATAACAGCATTTAAGTGAGTACATTTTGTTTGTCTTTCTTTATTTAAAGAAAGGTAACTAAATCATTGGTTGGAGTTAAAAAAAAAAAAAAAACACTTGACCAAATCACTGCAAATACAGTCCAAAAGATAGAAGTAGACTCATATCTGAACTTTCAAAATGTTCTCCAACAACTTTTCTAAACCTATTTTCTGTTCCATTTCAAAATCTCCATAGAAACATCAAGGTTAATATTTCATCCATCCCCCTTTAGATGACAGCTTGCAGGATTAATAAGGGAAATACAGCATCCCTCCATGACTCAGTGCCGTCTGCTCATCAATGTGTAATATGCTCTCCCTTGTGTGTGACGTGTTTCTCTATCTGGACCCTGCAAAAACTAAACTTCCTTGCAAAGTATCGTGCATCTACATGGTACAGTATCTTTCTTTTTGTACACTAACAAAGCAGGAACACAGTGTTTGAGCCCAGAGGAGTCAGACACTGTCAAAGTTCCTCACCAAACGCAAGTCTATTCAACATCGGTTTTTGCCAGGAGGCGATGTGTACCCATTACTGGCTGCATTGACCACACGAGCAGAGAGGGTCAGGCGATATTTTCCATTAGGAACATGGGGCTGCTTTGTGTGGAGCAGCTTTAGAGTTACGGGCCAAAGCTTTTAGAGCACGCTGAACACTTACGGGAGGTTTATTGTTCCCATGACACAGGAGTGCCTCAGTTCTGGCTGTCGGGCTTAAAGTCTTCACATAAAAGAAGATGGTTAGACAATCAAGAGGAAGAGGGTTCAAAAGGACTGCTGCTTTTCATCTGAGATGACATTTATTTATGTCCGAGTACAGCGTCCTTTCTTTTTGTTCATTACCTTTAACATTCCGCTTGTACAACAATCTCCTACTACATGCTCAGAAAAAACAAAGAATATAGGAATCCTGTTTTATGCAGAGCTTATGAGAAGCCATCCACCTTAACATGATCTTCCTGAAAGAAAATAGAGACTGGAGTTCTCAGATGGCTTTACAAACACTTACATTTAAAAATAACAGAGGTGTGAATCTTTGGCAATGTCACAATTCGAATTTAGTACCTATTACCTAAGACAATCTTCTTAGGGCTTCTGTTTTCTCCCTCTGAACCCCTAAATCTTTCTCTGAGACTGTCTACTATTGGCTTTTATTGAGTTCTGTTGTTAGTCGAGAGGGCCAACGGCTAAAAATTGGATGTAGGACAGTATCTTAAAGGAAATTCACCAGATTTGAGCAGCCAGGCTGCAGGAACAAATTCACTGGAGATACAAGATTAAACTTTCTGACTTTTTCAACAGGAGACTAACTTGTCTTATCAGTTATCTGTTATTTCTCTGCCTGCTCTTTTCTAATCATTTATTGTATCACTTATCTGTTGAATATGGAATTCAAATGCAACTTTGTGTGTGAAGCACTAACACACTGGGGCAAAGGAAAATGAAAAAAACTATAAATATTCTTCTGCTGGGAAACTAGAGTAAAAGATGGAAAGGAAGGAAACACTAAAATGGTTTATTGTTCTTACTAAACAAAAGAAATGCTCCAAAAAACTTTTTTCATTCAGACTGCCTGTTTCAAAATGTTATTGCTGCTTTGTATGGAGAAATCTGGGTTGTGATTCAGCAGAGTGAGTAAAATGCTTCAGTGTTGTGTTTGTATTAGAGTTCCTGGCACTAAGCTCATGAAGAGGACAGCCTTAAAGTAAGAATTATCACTTTCTGTGGCCCAAGTTAAGTGCATTTAAACAGTTCTTAATCTTACTTACGGCCTCAAAAGGCTCTAAAACAGCCACATTATCAAACAATAAATTCTAATGAAAACAACACCATACTGCACTAACACCTACCATGAGAAGACAAAAATAACAAAAAATACTAAAGAAATGGTAAAACATAATAAAAATATTAGGGTAAAACATTATTAATCACCAGTTTAATCCACCCATCCATCCATCCATCCATCCATCCATCCATCCATCCATCCATCCATCCATCCATCCATCCATCCATCCATCCATCAATCCAGGGAAGCTTAATGCCAAAGGTCGTAGACACAGAAAAGCAGTGGGCCAAGAACATTGCCTGATTTTATGTACAAACACTGATGTTATATCTCATTTAAACAGAAACAAACTATGCTTGCAAAGATAATTAAACATCAATACACTATAGTTATATGCAAAGATGGACATGATGGTGATAATGTGTAATCATTATACTGCTGATCTGACAGAGATTCAGGCAAAATGTCTGAATGTAAAGGATGTAAAAGCAAGCAAAAGCTATTTCTAGGAATTGTTATTGGACTGATGATTATGTTTGTTGGCTGGGCTCCAGTTGTCAGACAGTCAATGATTACATGGAAAGTCATTGATTGCAGTCTGGCAGAATTAGCTCAAAGCCAATGTGACCCATCACTCTCTCACACACAATTCCATCACTTTACCAATTACAATGTTTTATTACTTTCTAGCTGAAATAATACTTTGATTTTTCACCTCAGTTAAGGACAAATGTATGAAACTACAAATACAGTAAAACTGGTAAATTGGTCTGATAATATTTGACTCTCTGAATTTCTGAGACTCTTGTTCTCATCTAAAATGTTAATGGAATTCCAGAAATTCCATAAAATTGGTAATTTCAATACACATCAACATTTTTTTTTCAACAAAATGGGTACGAATGGGGTCAAGTCAGCCTCCTTTTGTCAACACACTCCATCAACAATCAGCTGGATTGACTATCACTGTGATCTCCCTCACTCTCCCCTTCACGCCCTTCTGCCTCCATTAGGACCCTGGCACCCTGATAGGGCACAATGGTGGCTATGAGGACAAGCTCTGGTAGGGGTGGGGGGTCTGTGCGTGGTGGATTGACCTGGGTTCATCACCTTGCTCGAGGCCATGGGCGGAGGGTCAGTCAACTTATAGGGCCCTGGAAGCAGCCCCAGCCCTTAGTGTGCCCGTAATCTGCCATCTTGGTCCTCAACTCCCAGACTGCACCTCCTTTCTCCTGATAAGGAGCTTCCCCACATCTTAACCGGTAAGCAGATTGACCTTGGACCTCAAGAAGTGCTTTGTAAAACAATTTGAGTGAGAATGACTGATCACGACAATCAAACGAGATTTATTTTTAAGTTTTTCGCCTAATGGAAGTTTACAAATACTGTCGATTTGTTCAGTTTTTCATTTAGATGGCTTATTAAGGCCCTTTAAGTCATTAATACCGCTCCATCAAACAACGTTTGACGGATTAAATGTCATTTCTCAAAGGACAGATTGAATTTAGCAGTTACAAGGATTAGACTTTACTCAATTATACAAGAACGTTATATAAACTTTTTTTTTTTTTTTTCCTGGTGCCACCAGTCTTGGTTTTTGGTTTTTGAAGGTGAGCCAATAGTGTCGTTGGAATATAAAGCAGATTTCCTCTGACGTGGCGCTCTATTTTACCCCGACACACTCTTCCTTTTATGATTCAATGTGGAGCAAATTTAATGCTCTATTTGTAGTTTCTCCCATGGGCCATTTTACAGTCGGGTGGGTAGGTAAAGGCATGGTTACCATTTTGTGTAGGTACAAAAATCACTGAGAGCCTCATTACCGGTTTGATGTAACACTAAGACTGGATTTTGTGTGGAGAGCATCTGTGCAAGATGAAAACAATCGACAATAAGGAGAAACACATTCCTCATTGTCTGCGTTGCCCCTAATCCAGACAGCACAACCCCACTGTTTGCTCTCCCCTGGCAGCTCCCTTAGACGTTCTGCTGCTGCCGTCAAACCCTAATAATGTCAGATTAAGCTCTGCACATCAACTGTCCATCTGACATGAGGGCTGGATTTGTGCTGGATTGGAAAATCTGGATGGGATGCCTCCAAAGCTCTGTAATTCTGCACATACACACTGACGGACCGACACACACACACACACACACACACATACACAAGCACAGAAGCAGATTAAAAAGCAGTGAGGCTGGAGAGGATATGCATGTCATGGTGGTGTGTTTGTGCACTGTTGGGGTTGTGTGCACGTATAAGTGTGTGTGTGTGTTTGTGCGTTTGGTTTGACCTCTACTTCTTATAGGTGTTTGGTTGCGTCAAGCCCAAAAAGTTCCCCAACTGTCCTGAGCGTTTTACATCTAAGACGAGCATTATTTGATCAAGAAGATGGGTTATTTTTGTGCGATCAACAACAACAAGGACGGTAGCTTGGTGGATTTCGGGGGTGCTCAACCCTCCCCTGGGATAGCTGAGCCTCCCTGAGGGCTACGATTCTGATTCAGACCACCTCATCCTCAGACATGCCCCCACGATGCCCGCTTGCCTCACTGGGCATGCCCCCCTTTTGTTGCAGCTGAGCGAAGGGAGGGAAGCGGTTGACAGGGTGGTGGGTGATGGTCACCCAGATTATGCCTCATCATACGGCCTATTTACACTTGACACCAAACAGTACAGCAAACAGGGTATCGCACCGCAGCAACAAAAACCGTGCTCACTGAGGATGCCAGTCGGCTTCGTTTCATCATATAATTTCGAGAACGGTCACGTGTTTCTCTGGTCGCTCACGTGACCCTGTGGTACGGACCAATCAGGTGGCAGAGTTCGCTCTGGGCAGAGCGAAAGGAAGAAAAAAAAATCATTTCCCCCTTTGCGATTTTTAATCTTGCAACGCCGAAAGTGGTTGTCATCTACGGTATCCTGCGCTACATAAAGGTAAACTCTCTTTTTTATGGAATAATTTGGTGAATCTTTGATGTGCTTTCACATTTTCTCCCTGAATTCTAGTAATCAAATGCATAATTCATTTTTTTATTTAAGAAAAAAAATGAACATGGTTTCTGGACTTCCTAAAGCATGAAACTGTTGAAAACTTGCATCAAATACGGGTCCACGCAGAGTTGGGTAACACTATTCAATAATTAATTAACTTGAGGACTTATCCACAGTCTAGAATGATCACTATTCTGATGATGAGCTCAGACACTTATTGACTCGTTATCTAATCTGGTCACTGGAAGTCGACTGAGTTAACATTTTCGGAAGTTATATTCTGCATGCTGAGTGGAAATATTTGGGTTTTCCCAAGAGAATTGTCAATTTCATGGTCAGTCGATTTTGCTCACGGCGGTCTTCTGATTATCATTGTTTGGGTGTTCATTGTCTTGGCTGAGATTCAAGCATGAGCGGCTGTAATGTTTAAGGGACAACCCCAAAATTAGAAAATGAAACTGAAGATGAATGATAACTGAAGGAACTGCTGTTGATCTTCTGCTAACTACGAAGCTGGGCTGACCATTTTCACTGTAGGATTGATACCGCAAGTGGAATAGATACAAGATCGTTATTCCAATTATCGTCACACTGATATTAGCGCTGCTAATGGCTTTATAAACCAGAAATGTCATTGGTCATTACCTCAAATCTAAGCACCATTTGAGTTGAAATATGCCGATGAATAACTCCTTTGTGTAAAAAGCTCATCGTTTGGCAGTGAAAGTCTGGCGGTATGTGATGAAACCAAAAATAGAGCAGTCGGGGTTTGTAAGGAATGACGAGAATGAGGCGATAAAGGGGGAAACCAACGAAAAGCGGACGTGCTTTTGACCTGTTCTGCATGACTGCACGGCGAATCCTCGGCGTATGGAAGCCATGACTTTGTGACAAGCGGTGATCTCACATTACAAATTGTGGCAAATCTAAAATGGCCGACTTAACGCTCAGCTCTTAGCACCGCATTCGCAGCACAACATGGTGTGCCTGCATTGCAAAGTCTCACTGGACCCCCCCCCTACATACACACACACACACACACACACACACACACACCCCTACACTCGCACTATTTTAAGCCGACACGTAGTACTCTGAGGTACTTTTAAAGCTACTTGGTCATAGTTGGTCTTCTTTGCCCTTTGCGTTCTCTGATTTGACTGGTCGCGGTGAGGATGTGGTGGCCGGAGTTTTGATTGTGATTTAGGCTGAGCTATCAGGATGCTGGGCTGCTGATGTGGGCTGACAGCTCTTGAGAGCACTGTCATAGTGGCGTATAGGAAGGCCGATGGGGTAGACGCCCCCCTCCATCGCTCCGCCGCACCGCACCACATACAACAAAAGCCTGCGCCAGACGAGACAAGAGCTGCTCATATACCAGGGCGAAATCCTCAGGACTCCTCTCGATTTCTTCTACTCGATCTGCCCACAGTTACTATTCCTGACAGGGGCGAGCAATTATTTGCGATTCTTTTTTCCTTCCTGTATGCACTCCCTTGACACAAACTTTGTCCCGGAGAGGTCGCTTAACTGAATTTCACGAGTTGAAAGAGGCCTGCAAGTGAGAAGTTCGTCCATGTGGAACGGAGATGCTTTGAACGGATCCCGTGAAAACATATGGATCAACGAGGTCACCCTCTGTGCTCCCCCTCTGCTCGCCCTATATGCACGCTAATTTCCCTTTTGTTCGCCCGTAATTGGAGCACAAACACGTACGTGAGGAAGTCTCTCTGGCCGTGGGTCTGACACATTGGCTACATTACAAATAAACCTTTTTCTTACGGTTGAGTTGATTGGCTGAGCACATCTGCAGTCCAATTTTTGCAAGCCGCCTGTTCCTGTACCAAGTCATTGTCTAATACTTGCATGAGGATTTACATGAGGCTCCATATGGTTTGGCTGCACTCCAATGACAATATGTAAAATAATCTGATGCTTTCATGGGTAGGAAACATTGCAAAACATACTGAGATTGAGATTTAAAAGGCTCAAAGACGTTTAGAAATGGATTCTGCATCAATTTTTACCTTTTTAATCTCTTTAAAAGTCAGTTATTTGATATTTGCACACAGTTTGCCCTGTAAGTGACCTTAACCTTAGCTGCTTTTAACCAAAACGTGTCCTTGTCAACTTTCTGAGTCTCTGCCCTTCACTGAAAAACAGCCAGTTTATTTTTATTTCACTGATCTTCCAAAGACAAGGCTCAAATTTACACTCTTAAAAGACTAAGAATGCAGTCATTTAACTTTGCAGTAAAAGGTCAAAGAGCTCAGACTCTGACGTCTCCTTTAACAACATGTGAACAGTGCAGAGAGACTTAGTTTGGGATTCATTAGGACTATTTTTGAGGGCAAGTCCGATCACTGTTCGAGTGTTTGTCGAAATGCAAAAACATCAAACTACTTCCAACAAGCAGATTGATGCAACAAATTCAACATTTTGTAAGTTTGCTTCACTTTGCAAAAGACAAAAAAGAATTTATGGTTCAATACTGTCGTAAATGAAGAGTTTTGCTGCTCAGCTGCAGATGCGTTTGGTGAATCCTCGGCCTCGCAGCTCGTACAGTCATGAGAGGTTTTATATCAAAACGTCATAATGACATATCTGTAGATATGTGGATTAGGATGGAACAGATGACAGGAGCTTTGGCCTAGATTAGACCGCCGGCCGTCCATTTAATGATTTTCTTTACAGGATTTCAGATGTCTCTCTCTTTCTCTCTCTCTGTCTGTCAGCCGCTTTATTGACAGTGTGACTCTGTGCTGCTTGTGCAACAACATAATGATATAAAACACATTTTTAAATGAGTAAAATCAGATATCAGGCCGTGCTCTCATGTTTTGTTTTCTTTTTTTTTATAGTCAGAAGTAGATCTGATCTGATCTGATGTAATCACTGAATGTTGTTTATCCCGATAGTTCTGCGATTTCATGGCCTAAGTTTACCTGGACGAGGATCTAATGGAATCACAAGTAAAATACCCAAACTTTCATGTCTTGCGTGGCACTAAATGTATTTAAAAATGTCTGTAAATGTGAATTTATTGATAAAAAGTACAATTAGAGGTTGGATTCAGAGGTTGACTCATGTTTTCTTCTTGAAATACAAATTTCAACAGTGTCTGAATGAATTAATCAACATTTCGTGCACATGTATGAGGTGCTGGATTAGTTTTCTTCATCTAAATTCTGTAATAATGGATTAAAACTGACTGAATCAAGTAGAATGAAAGCAGGAAATGTCATGAAGTAGCCCGTATTTGATGTTTCAGTCCACACTCCCAAAAGGTTTTATACCTAGTTTGAGCACTAAACATATTTCAAAATGTCCCTAAATGAGAATGTTAACAGGCTGGATTCACAAAGGTAGTAGAGAGACGATGACACCAAAGAGTGACTTTGGCCATCAATTAACTCTAAAAATACAAAAAAAATTACGGCTTTTAAACATTTTGTACCAGAAAATTCTACAAAAATGGGATTAAAACTTATATTTTTACGTTTCTAACTCCCAAAACTGCAACAACCGATGAAGGAAAAGTGTCTTAAAGCTTTTATTTTACTCATACTTAATTTTGAGTGTTTTCACACTGCAGTTCAAAGGGTTGGAAACATGCTGATGGTCACTTTGCTGTGCAGGGCCGAGAAAGATGAGCCTCCATATCTGTCTCCCTGCCTCCTACATGTAATCCAGATTTATTGGTTTGAAGTGTTCATTAACGATCAATATCCCTTCAGAGCTTTTCTCTCCTACAAAGGCAGCTTCACAAGCCGAGTATCTGCCCCTTAACTTTGCTTTTTCATCCATCTCTGAGTGTTTTTGCATCCTTTACACCCCAGTGGCTCCACATAACAGCAGCATCCCCTCATTGTTAGGATACATAAAGAGAGATACAGGAAAAAAAAGAGGGACCTTAGATTCAAGTTCTTCAAGAGCAATGCTCAAGTCTTTTCTGTGGCGAGCACTGAGTAGATGCAGGGAGAGATGGGAGGCGAAGAGGAGGAGGAGGAGGAGGAAGAGGAGGAGGGGGGTAGCCATTTTGTGCAGTGCGTTGTCCAGCCGAGCGTAAAGCGTGATTAATTCAATAGCCGCCATAGAGGAGGAGGCTAGCAGCGCTGCAACACCGAGCATGACCCACTTTCCCCGTCAGATGTCATGAAAAATTCCCTGCCATCCCCTCGCTGTGCTTCTCATTTCCCCCCTCCAACTTCCTGCCTGATTAACAAAGACACAGGGGAGGAAAATGACTAAATCGATTCATGCACGGGGCGGGAGTTCACTCATCGAACCCGGTGAGAATGTGAGAGTTCAGTTGGAGGTTTGGTCGCTTTGAAACGCAGCTTTTGGGAGGGAAGAAGTACCAGACCTTAAAATAAAAAAAGAAGTGGCTGCTAGCTGGAAGGGTTCTCGCCCGTCGGGGCAAATGATTCACGGGGCCTTGACCTAATTCTATTATGCTACAGGACGTATGAGCAAAATACAGTCGGGGAGGACGACTGTTCAGCTCTTAACGCTGACCTCGTTCATCTCTGGGGTCCAACAGACTCCATTCTGTTGACCTAAATCTACAGTTTTAGTGGTCGCAGGGAATGGTATTTTTATTGTTTTTTATTGTGAAAGAGTGGAGACAGGAAGTCAATGTTTTGAAGCAAAATCTTGAAATAAAAGTCTCAAACTCTCCTCGGTGCAATCTCTAATCAACGTTAGCTCGAATCCCGTCGTCAATCTTGTAGGTTTTTTTTTCTCTGCCCCTGGAGAGGACCTGCACCGCTGGCTTGGGTCTTAAACCCGGATTAAGGCTTTTTATGTAATCTGGTCTCCTCTGGGAGATTGGAGAGACAGCTGGCAGCAGAATCCCTGTCCTTATCTCTCGAACCTCCCCTGGCCTCCAACCAACACATCCGTCGGCTCGCGGCTCCGCATGCAGCGTAGATTAGAGGAGGTCTGGAGCCGCTGGATGATCCCGCGGTCGGACTCATGCAGAAAAATGTTGTTTTTAACATATCGGCAGGTCTGAATCTGAAAACTACAAACAACACAACAACTGGAGCTCGAACAATTAGTTCATCAAATTGAATGTAAAGTTTGACTTGTTTAATAAAGTATGAAGCTGCCAGGAACCCAGATCACAGGAAAAAATAGACAGACGGCACCAATAAAAATGTGAAAATCGCTGAAGTGTTGTTGTTTAACTAATACAGCAGAAAAAATTAAGAAATCAAACTCAAACACACTTTATGTCCACACAAAGTAAAACTTCCTGTATGCCAGATGGAAAATATTAATAATTTAAAGTACAAAAAACATTTTGTACATGATAGAGGAGCAACGTTATGTTACTCTAAATGTGAGTATTTATCGCTCCATAGAAAAAATACCAAATCTTTGTGTTCTCGGCCTCTTAAACATGAATTTTTGGTGGCTTCAGTCGTAATGAACAGAATATGTTTGAGTCAAAGACTGTAATCAAACTAAAGAACACATTTAAAGACGTCATTTTGGGCTCAGGGAAATCATGATCAGAGTTTTTTCTTTCCATCAATAATCCTTAAAATCCTTGAACCAACTGCATATGTTCTCACAATAAGACGATTTAGAATTTCTTTATGGTTAAACTACTTATCAGCTTTCAGTCTGTGCTGATGCTAACGCTACGTTGCTTTTATCGTAAGCTTCTATACGGTCAACTTGCATCTGCCCTGGAGGTTTGTTAATGTTTCAGTCCATCTACTTTACCGACCAATCAATAATAATCGATGAACAATCTCCAATGTGAGGATTTGCTGCTTTTCTTTGTTTTGTGTTAAAATAATCTGAACATATTCAGGTTTAGGACTCTTTGTCAGACAGAATGAGATACTGGAGGACGTCACTATGTACACTTCTTATAGATAAAACAACTACATGAGAGTAAAGACAAAACTTTATTCTTTCTCTGCAGGAGTTGCAGCACAAACTGAATGATATCCATAAAAATACAAAAGTCAAAGTGTATTTAACTCGATAAATTCATCCTTTTCCTGGATGTTTACAAGTTCACCAGCGTTTTCCTATCATGTCATCATCCAGCAGCAGGGATTTTATTAGTCTGTTCAACATGCACACGTGCTCCAGAGACTCAAGTTGTTAAATTATCCTCCCTTTGTGTCGGCGGTGAAGCCTCGACACCGTGACACCGAGGTCGACCGGTTCAAGAGACAATCCGTCGCCCTGATAACCTGACACACGGCGTCTGCACCTTTTGCTCCAACACTCCAATTATTTCATGGATTTCCTTTCTTTCCTCATTTCCTTCCATAACTGCTTTTATCCATCGGCTAATTAGCGATACACGAGGGAGGAAGAGTCCGTCTGCACATAGCAACAATGCCTCTGATTGGCAGACTGTGACTTTATCTGTCTCCTCAGTCAAGGTCAGCTGCTGCAGGAGCTGCTCTCTGCACATATTGTCTTTTTTTCGACAACTGCAATGTCAGAAAAAAAAAGAGAAGATTTGACTCATATTAATGCTGCGGATGTTTCCTATTGAATGTTTTATCATTTGTATAAAGCTCAGACTGTAGCTGCAGCATTAGACTTGAAGGTTTATCGTGATTTTTGTGTGGAAAATGGAGAAAAAAGATCATAAATATTTTTTTTTCTTATATTTCAATGGCAAAAAACAGGAAAAATCGCATCATAATTCTTTTAAATCAACATTTTCTAACTCCAGACGATTAATTTACTGGTATAAATTCATCTAAATTATTCATCTTTTATTTAATAGGTTATTTTTTCATCATTTCAGATGATACGTTTATCATCTGCAATTGTCGTTTCCAACTGCCTTCCCTCTCTCTCTCTAAATGCAGTTCTAATACAAGATGTCCATTTATTCACATTTTGTAATGATTATTTACATTTAGTTGGTTCTTCATTAACTAAAGCTGGGTGATACTTTAATCTAAAGTTTTAGATGCTCCTTCTGAGATTACAGTTCACCCAGCCCTCACACTGCGGTGCACATCCACCGTCAGGACGGCGGCGCCCTCTCGTGGTCGCTCTCCTAACTGAAGTCTTGACTCATTACATCACTTGTCGGCCAGAATTAGACGCGTTCCAGCTGAAATGGGCTCGATAAAAATAAATATGGCTCTCGACGTTCGATGGCTCATCTCCTGACTGAAGAGACATATGCTGACCTACATTTCAGTGGCTTTTATTGCCAACTGTTGTGTACAGCAGCAGGATTCTTTTTTGTGTGTGACCATGATTGTTGGAGCAGCTTCACATCCCATTCGATCTTCTTTTGATTTTTTTTTTTCCTCCCCCAGGGGCCAAATCCAGATGCTGGGAACCAATTAGCCCCCTTTTCTTGTTGTTTCTCCACATTTACTGTACTAAAATACAACCAGGCCCCAGGTTTACTCTGTGGTCGTAGCTGAGGATGAGGAAACACAATATCAGCATGTCAACAGTGTCGGCCAATTAAAAAAAACAAAATATCAGTATCACCCTGAAATGATGAAATGAGGTGATGTGAACCCTTTTTTGTCCAGTGAACATTTTTGACAAATATAGTGTGGTGGGCCTTCACAATAAGAGTCGTCATTATAAGACATACTTTATGTATTTGTGCATGTTTTCCAGTCATCTTAAAAGAAATATTTAAAAAAAAACCTATACAAATATTTCTTCATAATCAAAAGTGTTTTACTATCTTTTATTTATTCATTTATTTACTTATTTTACTCCCATGATAGACTTCTCCCTCGTGGTAACCCATCTGCTTCTGACTGGTCACACAACCAAACAGATGTTGTTGCAACTTTACGTCTCTCAGGCTCAGTTTTATTTTGTAACAATGCCGTGTTTACATTCTGGTTTAGATTTAGGCACAAAACCCATGTAGTTGGTTACTTATCCTGCTGTCATACCAACAGACAATGAAACAGCTTCTTTACTCTTATAAAATATGTTTTTTCTTCAATCCTGATGATGTAAAATGACTTTATAAACTCTTTTAACCTTTAAAAAGATCATGTTTTGGCTTTTATATGGAAAATGTCACGACCTTCAGTGGTTTCACTCTCACAAATGTTGAAACCCAGTCTTGAACAGTGGTCTCTGGCCCGGCAGCCTTCTTGCCACCAATTTCTATGTAGAAATATTACCGGATATGTATGAAATGTACAAATTTGAACATATTCTGTAGTCTGCTGAATTGAAAAATGATAAAACTGGGCCTGGCTGCTGAAGACATACACATTTTAGAAAGTTAAGAAGGCAGAAATTGCTTTAAATGCAACATACAAAATTGCTGTAGCGTTATTTTCACTTTTTAGAGCAGCTAACAACATTAGCTTTAGCATAGCTAGCTAGCACCAGACTGCTAAAAGAAGCATTTGTCCACTGAAACAATGGTTCTGGTATTTGGTGGTTTCTGGTTTTCATAAGGAAAAGGACAATTTAAATCCAACAAATAGCAAATAAATGATTTTGAGTCGTAGTTTTTAATTTCAGCCGATTTGTTTCATGAAGTTTTACCGCCATCTTGTGGACCGGTGGATTAGACTGACTGTGCACAGTTTAAAGAATCAATTTTACCCAGACATATGAGATTTGAAAAGGTTGTTTTCACTGTGTAAGAGTTGTGTCCTGTTTTTTGCCTCCTGGTAGCAGAGCATCAAGATTAAACCACCTGAATAAAGCATTAAAATGAACCAAAGCGCCTCAACCTCACATCTACAGCCCCGACATTCAGCCCAGTCCCTGATCTCATCAGGTGTGTCTTTATCTCTTTTGTGTGGCAGGTGACCGGTTGGCTGACTCCACCATCACACTCGCGTTGGCCCTTGAACTCCTCTCTAACGTGACCACGCCCCTTCCTCCACATCCAATCCCGACATGGAGCCCATCAAGGTCCAATCAGAAGGTGGACTGAATGTGACCCTCACCATCAGGCTGCTGATGCACGGCAAGGTACCAAAAACAACACTGAATTCAATTTCCTGTTCTGAAACCTTGCCTTTATTTCCAATTAGCTGTCAGGAGAAAATGGGCCCCTGTGGCACAAAATGCACTTAACGCTGTTTGTTTGTGTCTCTGCAGGAGGTCGGGAGCATCATAGGAAAGGTATTTATCGCAAACACAACAACCAGACCTTGAAAAGCTGTGGGGAATAAAACACAAAGCATCTCAATAACGTTTCTTCTCTTTGCTTTCAGAAAGGAGAAACTGTGAAGAAAATGCGGGAAGACGTAAGTAAAGAAAAAAACCTCTACGCAAATTCTATATCATCTCCAACACTCCTCGTGTGTTTTTAATCTCATGATCATTCGATGTTTGTGTCCGACAGAGCGGCGCCCGTATCAACATCTCAGAGGGGAACTGCCCCGAGCGGATAGTCACCATCACCGGGCCGACAGATGCCATTTTTAAGGCCTTTGCCATGATCGCCTACAAGTTTGAAGAGGTAGAACGTCCATTACGCAAACGCTGCAAAGGTTTTACTGTGATGCACAAGTAGAGGAAGAACAGGGGCGATACTGATACCGTTGATTATCAAAGGCGCCATATTTTGTACAATACATTTTTAAATGTGGAGGCATGAAAGAAAACGCCTCAGTAAATGTGCTTTGGTCTCTGTCCTGACTCGTTTGCGACTTGAATACAAAGCAGGCTTGGCGCTGTTATGTAGGACAGAAATGTGCTGATCTAACCTTGCAGCACCCTTTGAAAGTGGGCCAGTACTGTGTTTTGATTTGGGTGCCAGACCACGAAGCCACAGCGTCTCCACAACACTACAGATAAATCTGTGCTCGGGGAGATATTTCATTTGCAAGGGTAACTGATAACAATCGATCTAAGATGTAACATTTCAGCATTAAAATGATGATTGATGATGATTTTGTTGAGTTGTTGACCCAAACCCAGAGACAACCTGCCTTCATCTGATCAAACCTGCTCTTTCCTCCCCTCAGGATATAATCAACTCTATGAGCAACAGTCCAGCCACCAGTAAACCCCCAGTAACCCTGAGGCTCGTCGTCCCAGCCAGCCAGTGTGGCTCCCTCATCGGCAAAGGAGGCTCCAAAATCAAAGAAATGAGAGAGGTAGGGTACGAAGACCTGTGTGAAGTCTTCCTCTATACCACTGATCTCTTTATGAATCAAGATAGCACCAGATTTTAGAGGAAATGCTCAAGTTTTGGAAGGATTTGAACAGTCAAAAGTTCATTATTATTACCATTATTGCTTTCTAAATTCCATAATTATGGTCTAAGCAGTTTCTTTATGTGTTTTTCTTACCTTCAGTCCACAGGAGCTCAGGTCCAGGTCGCAGGTGACATGCTCCCCAACTCCACCGAGCGAGCAGTGACGATCTCAGGGGCCCCCGAAGCCATCATCCAGTGTGTCAAACAGATATGTGTGGTGATGCTTGAGGTACAAAGAGGGAAGGGAGGGGAAACATGAAGATATGACGGAAATGCATTTAAACTGAAGATATGTTGTTATTGATACTGAAGCTAAAGAAGTTTGTTTTACATTTATATTCCTAATATTTCATTTTTTATATTCGTAACTTGATTTGACTAACCAAATGCATAAAATGTGCTTAAAACATGAGTTTATGGCAACTTTCATTGTTTAACATTAAGAATTACAGACAGTGAACCACTGCTGAATGTTAGTTTGTTCAGTGTAGTTGAAACAAATATGATCTTACACACCAAACCATGACGTTTGAGTACCGTTACACCCCTACAGCCAGGAGTTTAAACTGGTGTATAAAATGTCGTTTAACATGGTCAATGTCTGTGTCATGAAATTGCTAATTTCATAACCGATGCATCTTTTTGTTTTGTGTCTTTTCGATGGGTTGTTGTGCTAATCTGGAGAGCTACCTCTCGTTATACTGCTGCAAACACATTTGTCACATTTGTCAGCTTGACTAATTTAGCAGAAACTAGCGATTCTGGCTTGTAGGTCCCTCAGCTGAACCCTCAACACACACATCTGAATGCTTTGGGTCAAAGGGCTACACACTTTGTCTCTCTCTCTTTTCTTGCATTAATATTAATAATTAATTATCTGCACAGCCAGTTCTCCATTGGGCCTTCATGATGGCACCAGCCATGGATACTAGGACATATGTGACATGACTGTAAGTCTCTAGAATCTGGACTTGAACAGATATTTAACAACACAGTGTGTAGAGTCATCATTATCCAGTTGAAAGTGATGTTCCAGGTAAATCTAAGTTTAGTTGAGCACTGAACCACGATTTTTGGACATTTCCTGTCAGCATGAACACACAGTGAAGAGCACTTTTTTGTGTGAGTGTCACAGGTTGTCTTCCCTAAGGCACTGTCCCTCTCGGTCTCACTTTGTGCAACTTCTTTTTCTTTCTTTTCTCTCTTGCTGTTTCTGTCTCTGCTCTAACACTCTCTCCACATCTCACCCTTCTTCTTCTTTCCCCCCACTCTCTCCTCCTCCCCCTTCCTTTGCTCTCCTCAGTCCCCACCGAAAGGTGCCACCATCCCCTACCGCCCCAAGCCTGCCTCCACCCCTGTCATTTTTTCAGGTGGCCAGGTAAGAGCAGACCCACTGGGGGCGTCCACAGCCAACCTCAGCCTCTTACTGCAGCACCAGCCACTGCCTGTTAGTGTCGCACCAGGTTTTACTCACTTTTCCCCCCTTCCCCACTCACTCCCTCACCCCCGACTAGCATGAAACCACCACTGCTGTTTACTGTGCCCTCACTGTCATCTATCACCTGCAGCCACCCGAAGCAGAACTGGGATAAATTCATTGTTAGCAGAGAGTTTGGATCATAGGTGCCAAGTTTTTTTTTGGGAAATTGTCCAACTTACCTTTTAATTGATGAGATCAGAGACATCTGAAACGTCCGTTTGCTCCTCTTTGCCAGTCCTGAAGGGACAGAGTGATAAAAACATGACTTTGCTTAAAAAAAATTATCGAAGACACTTAAGTCTTATTACAGAAAAAGCACCTGAAACACACCTCTTAAGGCTAAACTGCTAACTGACCTACCTGGAGAGAAACAACCTGGATTTTAGGAACAGAGCTGGGCTAAAATGTCTGTTAGATTGTAAAAGCAGACAAAGCATCATGTCAAGTTGTTCAAAACAGAGCAAGTCAGGAGAGCAACAGGTGAGCAGAGCAGGAGAGACTGTGGAGGCTCATAGGAAGCAGGTATGTTGACAGTCAGCTGATCCAGGTGAGCTGAGAGGGAAGGAAAACTCAGTAGGGGCAACTAGTGGACTGGATGAGAATGACTGAGGGTAAACAACACAAAACTGCAATACTCAACACTCTGATATTTGACTTTACTGTGGCTACATATTATTATTTTCATCTTCAAGCTGCTTATTGGAACAAAACTGAAGAGTTTTCTATCATGTACAAGAAAAAAATACTGCCTGGATATTGTCTTACAGTACGATTTACAAGTTGATCCTGTTTCAGAGTTTAATAAATATGCTTAATCTCTTATCTTATCAGCTTCACTTAGGATTCCCACCATGCATTACCCAGATTTTACCAGATTTTGATATAAAATGCATTTTAAATCACCTCAAATATGTTCAAAGACCCCAAATATTCAGTCTACTTTCACATACAACAAATAAAATGAGAAAATCCTGATCAATTTTTGACATTTTGGTTGAGAAATAACTTGATAATCAATCAATCAAATATAAAAATGGCCACAGATTAATTTGTGTGTTAATCAGAGGAGTGATTGTTGTCTTAATCTCTGTATTTGACCTCCATTAGCATACTTCATGTTAAATAAAACAAATTGAATCTGGTATCCAAATGAAAAGTAAATATGCTACATCTCTGCTCCTTCATGTCCAGTTCTGCCCTTAAATATTAATTTCAGAAGCTTTAAAATTGGAAAAATACACCTTAAATGTGTCTAAAAGGCAAAAATATTCAGTTTACAATCACATATGACACTGAAAAATCAGTAAACAGCAACAAAATTTTGGCATTTTGGTTGATAAATGATTAAATAATTAACCAGTAATCTAAATATGTATCTGCCTCATCAGTTTATAAAGAATAAAGTTTTCATCGATTAACCAGAAAGCTGACAGTTGAAAAATAAACAGTCTTTTTAGCAACAAAATAACTAAATCTCTGTTTTATTATTTTTTCCTGACCTGACCTCGTGCGGACACTTGACATGTTACTCTGTCTGGTTACAGAGCCGCCCTGGCTGCTGTCTGGGCTGATGAAATGAGATTTAGCTCAGTTCTGACCTCCGTGGCCCGTTTAAAGCACACATCCAATAGGTCAAGTCACGTTACTCCTCTCAGGGCCGCTCCTCTGGTTTTTCTCCACACCCTCTCCTTCACCTCCCCACTGTCTGAACTGTCCCTTATTGATTTAGTTCAACTGGATCTGATTGATGAGTAGTTGGAGAACACGACAGGGAGTCTGTAGTGCATGACTGTCTTGTAATATTGCCACAAATATAGCTCAGAAGATAAAACATATGAATCTATAGAGTGCGTAGGTTGGTAGACGTGTCATTATTCTAAGTTAAATCTCGAGTGAGCAGCTTCACTTTGTCAAAAATGTCACTGTTATATCATGTTTGATTTTGTGGGCTTGTTCCAGTGACGTGATAACAATAAGCTCTTCTTCTCATGTTCGCAGGCTTATACCATTCAAGGACAGTACGCCATCCCTCATCCAGATGTGAGTGCTAACCCCTGGAGGCAGTCCGCACTGCACTCCCTGCCGCTCTGTCTCGCTGCTTCCAAAACTTTCTCTCTCTGAGTCGCAGGCTCTTCACTCTCTTTCCACCCATATTAATATTAACTGCTAATATTAATACAGTTTGTTTTCTGATATGTAATTCCTATATCTTCTAACTTTTCTGACTCTTGCCTCCCTGCCCTTTGTTTGGCATCCAACCTCATGGGGCTTGGCCTGAAGATGGTGCCAGAAATTGGCTGGAAATATAAAGTTTTTAGGGTGGTTTCCTTCTTTTTCTTAGAAGCTGGGGGGTTCATTTAACTTCAATATGATAAATTAATAAAATAAACTTGAGACCTGGAACTTGCTTGATAGGTACTCGATTGCAGTCGACATTGTGTTACTTTGAAACACTTACTTTCTCAGCAAAAAGTAAGTTCTGAGCTGGGAATGTTCTTGAAAACTCATCTTTATTGGCGCGTTCTCAGGGGTTCTGAGGCTTAAATGTCATTTGCCAGAATGTATTTAATTTACAATGTTGTTGGAAAATAACAGCCAGAGGATGAACAAGACATTTCTTGAATTAAAAAAGTCTGTGTTTGCAATATTGCATTAATTCTAACAAACAAAGAAACCATCGCCTACGCTGACATTTTGCTTTCACTACATTATTCAATTTAACATCATGCTAATGTTGCCTTGTTCCTTTTGAGGAATGGTTTTCTATTCCAAAATATCCTCATACCTGAATGGCTGAAGAGGTCAATTGTCAGTGATTCACAAAACAACATATATCGATGTTCCTAAAACAGTGTGATCACTGAAGTGTACCAGAAAGAGTCCAAGGGTTTAGGCAAGAAAACTACTTGGTTAGGTTTAGGAAAATGTTGTGCTTTGTTTTATGAAACTTACTTATGTTTTGCACGTGACTTAATTATGTTAGAAAGTTAAAATAACTCTCAGTTGACTTTTGTTATTCACACTAGACACAAACAGCAGCCTTTCTTTCGATCTTTATATGTTTTTGCCAGACATCCTTCTTTGCTACTGTAATAATAACTACAGACACTAGAGGTTTCTATCTAACAAGAAATGTGAATATAGGCTGTTATTAACATCTTTCAGGTTGAAAATTCAGTGACTTCCACAGTTCTGGTAAGTTCTGGCCTGAAATTTGACAATAACATGAATCCAGAAAAACAAATTGTTGAAAATATTATATTATATTGTGATTATATTGTTGAATTTCGGAAATTAACCCTAAATCTACAGCCAGACCTGTCTTTTGTTTGACACAACTTTCATTTGAGGAAAACTTAACCATCATCATGTAAATTAAAGAAATAATCTTTTAGTTTAAAAAGTTCTTTGCCGTTCTTTGCCCTGCCTACAAAGCTCAGAGATGTCGCCTGGCAACTCAAAGGTCTGAACCCAAGCTAAAGAAAAAACTCTAAACCATGAATATGATGTGCGTTGGTGAGAAAAGAAGCTAATTTGGCCCTATAGGTGTAAATCAAAGTATAAAAATCCCAAGGCAAGTTAAAGGCCACATATCTCAGGCCAAGTCCTCTATGAGCTTTCTCTTCTTCTCTCTCTCTCGGTCTTTGTCCTTCACCTGTCTGTGTTGTTGTCCTCAGATCCTCTCTCTACTCTTGTAGCGTTTCGGACAGACCTGTGTGTGTGTGTGTGTGTGTGAGTGAGTGTGAGTGTGTTTTTTAACGATGACCTCATAGCTCTGCTGTCCTCCTCCTCCCCCCCTCAGCAGTTGAGCAAGCTCCACCAGTTGGCTATGCAGCAAACCCCCTTTACCCCCCTCGGACAGACCACCCCTGCCTTCCCCGGTACGTACCCACCTACACGATGACCCTCTTGACCAAAGCTCCTTCTCTCGTTTTTACCTGTAGAGACAAACACATTCTCTTCCTCCTTTTTTTCTCTTTCTCTTCTTTTTCCTGTCTCTGTCCTTTCTCTTTTTCTTCTTCTCGTCGTTCTCCTCCTAATGGTCTCTGTGGTGCACTGCCATTGACATGGCCTGCTGGTGGTCTGCTCTTGTTGATGTTGAGGTTTCTTTTGTTCTTTGGTTTTCCCTTAGTTTCCTGTTTCAAAATGATACCTCAGATTGTTTTTTGGTCAGCGTATTACAGTTATAGAGTGTCTGTAGGCTCTGTTAAGCGCTGAGCCAGACTTTCCATTGACACAGAATGAAAAAAACTCCACGACTACAGTTCATCAATTCTGCTCCCTCAATGTGCCAAACTCTATTTTATGTCCTCTTCCTTCCTTCCCTCCTCTCTCTCTCTCTCTCTCTGTCTGCTTCCTGTGTTCAGCAGCAGGTCTGGATGCCAGTAACCAGGCCAGTACTCATGAACTCACCATTCCCAATGATGTGAGTACATCTGTCACCATGCGCAAGATGTCTTGGCAGAGATTCATTCTTATTCAGAATGGAAGATTTGCCATTCAAAAACTGATGGGGCGTCCATTATTTTTATTCAAAGATAACATTGTGGAGGCTTTGCAAAGATACTCCCACAGTTATTCAGCAGATTTCCTCATTCGTGGCCACTTTCTCCTAATTTCTCACCGCCACTGCCAATATTCTGTATCTTAGAAGAGAAACACTACACTTTTAAGAAAATCCATAAAGGTGAATGTGACATTGTCATCCTATTAGAGTCATCAATCTTTAATTGATTAAAGTTTCCAAAACAGCTGCATGAAACAGAAAACAAAGCTTGACACTGGTCAAGAGCGACTGTGGATGTACCACAATGTCAAAATCTCTGCTTTGTTGTCTTTTAACTTGACTTCTTGTTAAAGTGACTGACGATACAATCTGACAACTGTTTGGCTGCTGCTATGAGATTCGTTGGATCAAAGCAAGAAGTGTTAACGTTATAGCTGAAGTTATGACTGGCCTGTACTCACATGCATCATCATAGCTTGATCTAGGTCTAGTGCAGCCTCAGGTACAAATGTGTTCTGGCCATCCTAAGTCCCGCCCCCATTTTCTTCCCAGCTAATAGGCTGCATAATCGGACGCCAGGGAACCAAAATCAACGAGATCCGTCAGATGTCTGGGGCGCAGATCAAAATTGCTAACGCCATGGAAGGGTCATCGGAGCGCCAGATCACCATCACAGGGACCCCCGCCAACATCAGCCTGGCCCAGTACCTCATCAATGCAAGGTCAGAACTCAACGGCTGTTAATGTCTTAATTTTACAGAGAAATCTGGCATTGATGTTTCTGTCTTGAAAGAGCAAAGCTGATATTGCAGCTTAGCTTCCTATGAACTTCCTTCAGGTTCAGAGACGTGGCGGCCATGTGGAACGACCCATCTTCCATGACCACATCCTGAGATCCCTGACTGGCTCCTCCGTTTGGCCCTTTCCAATGACTGACTACCGCAGACAACCCTGATGAAGCCCTTCGGACTCTGGCTCTGGCTCTCCGAAAAAAAAACAAACCCTGACCACCTTCCCGCCCTGGTTCAAAAAGTTGTTTATACATCAGGGAGGGTTGGGAGCTCATTTTTATTTCAGAGAGCCAGATTAAATATTTAAAAAAAGTCAAAAAAGAAATTCTCTGTTGATTAGGTTTTTTAGAGAACTGTTGAAGCATGTTGAATGTTTATTAGGAACAACTTGTGTTAATCTTTCTTTCTTCTTTTTCTCTCTATCTTGCTTTCACTCTCTCTCTGTCAGTGCTGCGTCATAGAACATCATTTAAAGAATAAAATAACGTACTAGTAAAAGATTGAACATTTTTGTAGAACGTAGATATTTGCATATAACAGCTGCTCAGTGATGCTATCGGCAGAGTGTGTGGTGGGATGTAGCCAAATTATCAAATTTTGATAATATATTTTGAAAAGTAAAAAAAATTGGACTGTTCTGCTTTTGTCCTAATTTGCATCTTTGTCTACTTACAAATCCAATCTCTACCCATGACTCTTTGCTGCATCACATGACCCTTTTAAGCCAATGGTATCACTCCTAGAGCCTCCCTTCTCATGTTAATTTCCTATACTTACATTATTGCTTATATTGCATGTGTTCAGTGTTGTATTGTTGTGTATTTGAGTATACCTGTTCAGTGTACGTGTTCCTTCAAACGTTATTATTATATCTTTGCGCTCCTGTTCTTTTTCCGCAAACTTTTTCAGCATTTTTGGCCATTCACGTCTAGTCCTACTCCTTGCCCAAATGAGAAACTTTCCGACATAGCCTCCTTCTATCAACACCGATTATTAGTATATAGATGCATGAATGGGAAATTAGTGAAAAATCAGTGGCTAAAACACTAACTGAAAATTTTAAATGATTGTTTACTAACTTATTATTCTACTGTATTTGTTTTGTACAAAGACTTTTGTGACTTAGCACATCAGTCGACTACGCGGCGCTCATGCAATAGACTATTCAACACTTTACTCTGGACTGCCTCTGATGTGGGAGGAATTAGTTGGACTTAAAAGCCAAGTGTTGCGTCCAAACCTCTCGGCTTCTTTCCCTTGTCTCGGGAATTTGATGCTAGGCTGCTAGAAAATAAATTTGGGGGTTTTTTTAGTGGAACTTTTGAGGGAGTGAAAACAAGGGAAGGAAGCCGACTCTTCACGGCAAAGAGGCCTAAACGTTTGGACGAAGCCAAATGGTACTTTTTGGGCCAAGGAATGTTCAGGGGTTCATTGGGGGGAACCCACGGGGCCTGGGCGGACGTGACCACTCAGTCTCTTTTTCAAGATTGTTCATCTTGTCATGTTCTTTTTGTTGTCATACGGTTGATTTGACGCATTAGGTTTGAATGTCTTTTTATTGTCACGACTCTGTCAGCAACTTAATTGTTTTTATTTAAAAAAAAAAAAAAAAGGACAGGTTGGATGACAATTCCTGCTTCACTGGTTTTAAGTGAAACCAGCATGTAATTATTTATGGTGTATTGATGCACATATGACTTTTTCTTTGTTGATCATGACACTTAAGCTAAGTTAGTTTTGTTGTATTGTATTTAATTTGAGAGGGAGGTGTGGATGATATTTGGTATGATTCAGTATTTTAACCATCCCTCACATATTCTGCTCATAAAGATGCTCTAAATACTATTGGACAGCTTGAGTCATCTCATTTTCCGAGCTTCAGCTGAGCTCATAAAAGTTCTGACACATACAAACAGCTGTTGAATGTTATTGTCAAATCACGTTATCTACTGTCCACCACAGCAACATTCTGCTTTTTCATACATACCATGACTTTTGTTAGCCTCTGCTGAGCTTAGAGGGAAAGTTTGACATCTTGGGATATTCAGTTAGGAAGTATTAACTTGTCAAGAGTTAGACATCTTATGAGTTCCCAGTCGACAATTTCAACAGGGTACGCTTTTGGTCAAAGTACCACTAGCGACTGCTAATAATGGCTTACCTGGACAGAACTAGTTTTCCAACTTTTGTACCGGGGTTCAACCTGGCGACTACATGATTACCAGCTCCGACTCTGCACCATAACTCTTGGCAAGAAAACACATAAGCCTGACACTTCCCAAAACATCAGACTCTTCCTTTAACTTCAAGCGCTTTGATGACATAAATGTGATTATGTAAATGGACCAAATGCTGTATCACTATACTGAACCATGCATAGTCAATGATTATTCTGCAATAATTCTTACATTTTGATGTGAACTCGAGTCGTAGTGCTAGCATTGAAATTATGAATTTGTGTTTCTTTTTATTTTTTTGAGTTGTCATAGCTTGTACTTCAATGGGAATGTTTGTCAAATGAACTGAAATTGCGTTTTTTTGGCAAACTTGCTTTTTTTTTTTTTTTTTTTTTAGAACAGTTAGCTGATACCTAAGAGGGCATTAAAGAACATTAAAGAACATCCTCAAGGGTATTTTAACTGTTGTCATTGCATGTGTACCATTGAGATGCTTAAAAAAAAAAATAAAAAAAAAATAGTACACATATGTAAGAATTAAAAACAAAACACGGATTGCTAATGCTTGTTAGCACAGTTAGCATTTTTGACAAAGATATAGTTGTTTAATATGGATTTGCAGCAGGAATATTGAGCTGTAAGTGATGGCAGTGTGATTTTAATAACATCAATATTCATGTGTTACTCAGTGTTTGAAAACTGTATTTACATTTTGTGTATATGGCTGAGTATACTTTGAAACAAACTGCAACTAATGCAATAATAGGGGTGCAATGTGCAATTATTTATTCAGTTATTTCCTTATTAGCATGGATACAGGAGAGCTGTGTAGCGCTTGTTGAAAAATGCTTTTTTTGAATTTGATCCACTTTCCATGTGGCAGCAAAGGCAGGAAAACAGAATGACTAGACATGATTTATTTTTTATTTTCTTTTGTTTTTCAGCTTTTGTTTGTGTGTAATTGCAGTTTGGGGGAAAAAAGTGATAGAACTTCGTAACTATTTTTGATTGATTTATTTGCTATGTGCAGATCTATATTAGTTGTGAGTAATTACATAGGTTTTAATTTCAAAGTGTTGGTAAGTATAAAAAACAAAATAAAGTTTCATTTTTTCTTTCTGTGACTTGTTTTCTCTCTTTCTGGTCTCTCTTTTCTGAAAATGAACATCTTCGGATCAGTCATCATCTCTATAATATCCCCTATACACACATTAAAGCCTGATGAACCGTGAGCTGACAAGAGTCTATGTCGAGCAAGAAAATCCCCCCGGGGACATTCAGATAGTTATTGAATACAGCTAATTATTGTATGGCAAAGTGATTATGGTAATTAGGTGATGAGGTTCAAATGGGAATCTCATCTATTCTTCTTTTAAAATGAAAGCTGTGTAAAAGTTGCTGTGGAACAAACATTAAAATCAGATTTTAGAAAAAGGGCAATTAAATATTACCAGTGATGCATTAAGCACTGGAACATGCATATTGTTTAGAGCCCTGGTGGTTAATGAAGAGCCCGGGGACCTCTTTTTCCACAGTAAAATTAGGAATAACTATAATTTCTTATAATCATGACCATTAATGCTAATTTAATTTGAATTTGTCCTAATTAGAGAATGACTAAGGATGACTATTCTTGTCATAAGTTGCTCTATCAACACTTGTATTTCACAGCTGCAGTACAGTCAGTTTGAATTAAATCAATTTATAAAATCTATATCAAAAAATGCAACTTTAAGCAGTCGTGGCTGTCTGACACTGCTGTACACGACATTCTGACTGTATTTCAACTTCCTCTGGAGCCACAAAAGACTTATTGCAACTTTTCACATAAGCAGTAGCGTTCTCCAAAACCTATAGATGAAAAACTATGTTTGAATATATGATACATGATACAAGATGTGAGCAGAGACTCAGGATGGACCCAAAAAAAAAAACCCTAATAACCTTTAACTCAGACGACCTGAGCCCATTTCCCAAATCTTGTAAACGCATTTTCTGAGCAAAGCTGCAGTTGAAGGTCAGCCAGGACAGCCACCTGGTCCAGACATTCCTCAAATACTATCATTTCTATCATTTGTCTGTGGCATTATCAAATCATTTCACTTCGCCCCTCTCCTCCCTCTTCAGTGAAAGACTCATTTCGACATTTCTGCCTCTTCATATGAGCTGGCCCATCTTTGAACCTGCAAATTGCTTTGCTAGAGTGGATATTGAGCCCAATTTTCCCCTCCAAAGCATGTGATACACCGTCTTATGTGCTCTTAGACTTTGTACCTACAAGAACATTGCTTATGAAAGACAGACAAACAGCAGATAAATCAAAAGAGGCACTTTCTCTTCCTTTAATACGACTTTAACCGAGCGTTAAAGGAGCATTAAACAGGTGAAAAGTACAACTTTCGGAGGATTTTTTTCATCTCAATCTCAGGAGATCTTTTGGGGGATAAAATGTTCCGTGTCTGGATTTGTTCGAAAGCTGAGAAGATCCTCAAGGACAGAGAGCCGGTCTTATTATGTGGTGTGTGGCAGAGCTGTGAAAACGTGTAATTGCCAGAACACCACTGAGTTTATCTTCGGAGAACACGGGCGGCTTAAAACAGAGCACAACACAATGCCAGGAAATGTACGTTTTATGGACGCCAGAAGTTTTAGGGAAACAGATAATGCTTCCCCGGGTTCAGGGCTGGATTCAAGGGTAGATTAAGAATTTTTCTGCTGAGAGCCAAGACGCTGCCTGAGAAGTTGATAGGTGGGAATCGTTGGCAGAGACCCAGCGGAGAGCTTTGCAGCGTGTATCACAGTTTAACGAGCTGCACCTGCAGCTGCGAGCCTGGCTGACAATTTCAAGTCCTGCCACGCAACAGTCATAACAAATTTATTCTCATTATACTATTAAATACCAGAATGTCAAAGGGTGCCTCGCAAAGGAAGGTGCATCCCCCATAAGCCTCGGCTGGTGACAAACTCAAACTAGACGGTTGGGTTGAGCACCGTGGAGGACAGTTCAAGACATTTACCACTCAACCACGATCTGAAAGCGAACTTCTTTAAACTGCTGAGTGGTTCATCATGTCTCTTCAAAAGGCTAATCATCAGCTTTAACTTGTTATTAGTGGCGCAGGCTACAGAACTGTGAGCTTATTGATTAAATGTGTCTCGGTTAAATGCGTCTTGGGCAACCTTATCAGCAGACATCGACGCTGGAAGATGCTGCAGAAACCCTCAGACTACATTAAGAGACTGTGGTAATACAGCGTCTGTGGATGGCTGTGGTTACGTTAAGGGAAAGACTGAGGTTATGGTTCGTAAAAAAAAAGCCAACATTAATTACTGGACATTAATTCTGGTCTCCAAGTTGTGGGTGTCCAATATGGTTGTATTTCCTGGAGATACTGGGCCTGTGTTTTTTTTATGTACAGTCTTTAGACCTCTGACTCTGCTCGTCTTTGTACTAATGATTCAACCAGGAGAGTTTAATTTCCATTCAAGCCCTGGAAGTGCTCCAGCTGCCAGCCATCTAATGTTCTCTGTGCAGAAAATGAACTGGACTGCCCAAAATAACTCCCTCCGGAGCCAGTTATTAATACCAGTATGATAAAATGATGTGACAACTGGCTCCTTAATCACCTCAGAGGCTTACAGTAAAATCTGACACATCTGACCCGACGTTCAACATTAGCCGATGATCAGATAATCTGCCGTACTGGAAAAAAGATGCAAGTATTAATTTGTTATTTCATTGATCCTTTGCTGTGGTATCTCTAGACAGTGGTGAGCTCAGGGTGTTTAAACGGGCAGGGTCGATAACAAAAACGAGGGGCAGTAGCTAAATGCCATTTGTGTTGCTAGAGGGCACTTTATTGCTTTTTTTCCCACTGGAAAGGCATCTTTTGCTGTGTTTTTTTAGGTAACATGGCCGGCCGATCGGCCCTTGAGTCCACCAGTGTATCCAACCATACGCTGGGGCAAGGGCGGACAAAATCTTGGGATGGAACCCAGAATAAGAAAAGAGGACAACAGTAAATCAAATGAGCTTAACACTGTGCATCAGACTGAGCTCTCCTCAAGTCAATTTACCTCCAATGAGGCTCAATAAGGGTTTGTCCGACTGGGGCTGGACAAAATGTAAAGCCATTCACTGCCCCTGTGTTTGGCTTGGCATTAAAGTTGGCGTGGGTCCACGCCATCACTCAGCATTGCTGTAAGCTGCTTATAGACAACCTTCTCTATAATGCAAACGAGGGATGCCAAAGCAATGAGGGAGACGAGGTGCAAATGTAAAAGTTGCTGCACACGTCCTGAGGTAGTGAGGAGTCACAGGAAGCCGTTTGGACACGCGGGTCACAGTGGTACAACATGCTGTGTCCTACCTCGTGAGGAAAATCCAAAGTCAGACAGTCTCTGCAGCGGGGAGGCGGATCACATGTAGCGAGCGTGGCTCTGGAGAGGTCAGCGTATACTGTAGGGCAGCATAATGCTGCTTTCAGTGCGTGACTTCACAATGTCATTTATAATAAACCTGACATGACATCCAGACGGGACAGGATGATGCCAAAACTAAAGCTTTGTTAAAAAGAAATACTACTGTGGTGCAATTTATTGATTGCATGACGACTGAATATGAATTATGTTGTGGCAGAATCACTCAGTGTGTGATGCTTACCCGACTAAGGTTCCCTGACTTGGCTCAGCTCCATATCATTGTGAGGAGCATGAATTTATTTAAGATGGCTTACCAGGCAGGAACTTTGCCAAGAGTCTGACAAGATGAGTGAGGGTGTTAAACAAATGCCTTGGCAAGTTTCACGTAGTTTAAACACCAAAGAATGTGAAGTAAATCTATCGGCCTGATTATCCAGGAGCAAGAGAAACAGTAGCGTGAGGTTGTTTTGTCATTTATGGCTCCGCTCTGATTTTGAGTACGCTCGCCATAAAGCAAACTCGTGCCCGCTGAAATGCTTCAGTAGTCCATACAATCAATGGTTCTGCCTTTCAGCAAAATTGACAGGGCTGAACTCTGCACATTTAATCATGCAGATGCTTTGAAAAAGCCCTGGCTGCATTCAGGTGGTCTTTAGGTCACGACAGTACAGCTGGGAGTACCTTCAAAGATCTTTTGTCAGTGTGGGGGCGTGAAGGACTTCATATTGAAGTCCTCCATCATGGCAGGACAATTGTAATCAATGTTTATGAAGAATGACAGAAAGAGGCATGCAGGGCAAGCAATCAGTCACAGGCAGGAGCACAAGGAGAATAAAGAGGTGGTAGGTTGCCAAAATGGGGTTCAGGGACTTTTAGGGATGCTTAGAAAGGACTTAGACTCTCTAAACACCTATTTTCTACCTCTATTCTGTCATTTAGTGATTTTAGTGATGAGGCTGTACTCTAATAATCAGTATCTTGTACCAGCAAACAGCTTACTTGCCCTTAAATGCCTCTAAGGGCTCATCAGTGTGGCGTTTTTGCACTACACATTAAAGTTAACTTCTCTTGTAATGTACTTCAAACAAATTTAGACAGAGATGAAAATATAAATTAAAGTAAATGTGGGAGGGGAGACAGAGCAGACATCCTAAAAGACGTTTAGATGTCATTCAAAGGTGCAAGTGAGCATGAAATTTAAATGTGATACCTCGGTGGGTGCAGTGGAATGAGCAGATGCTGTAGATGATAACAGTGTGACACACAATGAGGCCATAACGAAAATAAAAAAAATCATTTTCAATCCAATCTAATATTTTTTTTTTCAAAGTCAATCATTTAGTCTCGTAAACACCTGCGATGAAGTTAACTGTCCGTCAAAAGTTAATAAAGGCCCAAAGTTTTCTCACTTCGCATGAATAAAGACAGAGCTAGCTTGGCTCAGTCCAAAGGTAAGAAAATCACTTGCCAGCCCCTCTAAACCTCACTAATTAACACCTTACAGCTTGTTTTTTTGAATCCATAAAAACTGGGGTATAAAAACAACAACAACAACAAGAGGTTATGTGGATCGGTGGTTGCGTGGCAACTGTATAATGGCAAGAAATAGCAAATAACCCTCCTACTGAACGGCAAACTGTCCTATAATACTTTTGTTCAAGATATATACATGTAACATGCTCATTAATGAGCTTCAGAGGTGCTGGCAGGTAGATTTAAACTTCACCTTTAGGCAGAGCCTCACCAGCTGTTTCCCCTTGTTTCCAGTCTGTATGCTAAGACACGCTAATCCACAGCTGGTGGTAGCTTCATAATTACCAACTCGCCTAACTTTTCGCAATAAAACAAATAAGAGAACTTACAAAATGTGGAACTATTCCTTCAAAGGTACACATGGAACTGTCTGATAATCACGTGACTGAATTTCGTACTTGCAGGTGACAACACCTTAGCTTTACCTTAGCTTAGCATACTATAATAGCAAGTAAAAGTCCTGCACTAGAAATATTAAGAAGCAGTCAATTATCAGCAAATCGTTCTCAAAGAATCAAAAGTCTAAATATTTACAACGCAGTCAAACAGTTAAATTATGATATATGATTGTATTTCACTGTTGTAGCTGGTCAAAGTGCTTTAATTCTGATATAGTTAGTTTAACGTGTCATTTTATAAGCTGATCACAGCATCTTAGAATGTGCCTGTAAAAATCTTAATCAGCAAAATAGACTAATTGGTTTGTTGGTAAGCAAATAAATGTAGGAGAGTAGCCGACAAAGAAGCTGATGTCACTCTGAAATTTGTGGCAGAAAATGTAAATAATCAAGTAAATTACACCTCAAACTCGTACTGATTATCAAAATGACAGCTTTTACTGCTAAATGACATTTATATACAACCAAGTTAATTGCTGAGACAGTGTTTTCAATCAAGCCCTCTGTTAAATAAGGCTATGACATAATGGAGGAGATGAATACATTTTATTGATATGATTGAATGATTATCTCTAAAAATGGTGTACTGTTAATAAAGTTACCCCGGTGACTCACAGCATTAGCAAGGATCTTAATTCATCGAGGGAGAAGAGGGAGAGACGCGACCAGAGCGGTGCAACTCGCACTGCTGCGCCTCTGCGCATATCCACACACACACACACACACACACACACACACACACACACACACACACACACACACACACACACACACACACACACACACCCCGACAGACACACAGCTGCTGCAACCCTGCCTGACAGGAGGTTGTAAACTGCGATCTAACAGTTGGATCCGGACTCTTGAGCAGGCTGTATTCTCTGGATATCGCTGCTGCCGCGGGACGTTAATTTCTTAAGGATGATTTGTGGTTGTTTATTTCTTCAGGATGTCTCCTTAAACAAAAGGATCTCCACCGCTGTGACTGCATGCTGATCTGAGCCGGACAGAGTGAAGCTGTCAGGTAGGTGCACTCTCAAATAACAACTCACTTTTTATACTTCTTCTTATTGCCATGATTGAGTTTATCTTGAAACAAGTCAATACTTCAGGTGTGAAAGCCGAGAATCTTCAATGACAAATGGAGCTTGGTTTCTAGCTATAGTTATTACAAGATTAGTTTGGCAACAACCAATTAATTCATTAATTTGATAGTAATATCCTTAATGGAACTATGGAAAGTGTTCTTTTAGAACAGTACATTATGATCAAGCTGATGATCATTATCTAGATTAATGAGTTTTCCAAGAGCCTAATGTGACATCTTTATGTCCAACCTACAGTCTTAAACATGAGAATATTCAATATATTATTAAAAAGGCTTAGACATGAAGGAAATTATCATATTTTATTCCAGAACGGAGGCTGGAAACAGTTCAATTCTGGCATTTTTTGGCTATCAATCTGCTGGTTAATTTCTATTAATTAATTATATCTGAGTTATGGACCAAATTGTTGGTTTCCAAGAGCCTAATGTGAATCTTTATGTTCGACTAACAGTCCAAAACACAACGACATCCTTTTTTTTTTTTTTATCTTGTCTTATCTTATCTTTTTTATCTTTGATGAATTGATCGACTGTTTCAGCTCCAGGTGGTTTTTATCTCCCTAATTGTCAAATGAAGCAGATTTACTAATGCAACAACACATTTATTTCCATAAAATCTCCTCCTCTCTGATATGTTGTGATTGGCTATCCGACTCTATTAGTGTTTCAGTAATATTCCTACACTGATGTAGTGAGACATTAATCTTATCAACATTCATTCTGGGACACCTGGAGGCATCAAAAAACTGACATTCAACATCTGATCAAAAAGCTGTTTGCTGCTTATCAGCGGCTCTTTGTACCGTTATCATCCAGCTGATGCATTTTGTCCTAACATCGTTTTAATTTGCGTTCTGACCTTCACTGCTCTCACATGCACGACTGTAAATCTTATAGGGTACGAACAGGTTGTTTTATTTAATCACAAATCACTGTTTCAAAGTTCATCTGCTGCATGTTGATGAGCTCACACCTTGTTTAATGGCTTGTCGTTCTCTCACAGGGACAGACTTTGAGTGAAGGGAGCTGCATTGTAGAAACATGCTATTATTATGATAATCTTGAACTTTACTAGCTACCTCTCAAAGGAGGAAGGCATCTGAAAGGAGACAAATGTGTGGGAATTTCTCTGAATATGCGCTGTGAGATGATGTTGACAGAAAGTGAACAATGGCATGTAAGTTTGAAGAGTTTTTCCCCGATTCACATCATCAGAGGTTTTAATGGTGTTTTTGGAAATCTGAGCACCAACAGAAGACTCGGTTGTCTAGGTTGCAAAATACAGAACAAAGGAATTCCTACATGTGAACTTTCTGCAAGGACTTGACATTTTCCTTATCTCACCTCCATCTTCTCATCACTGTTTCTTTTCTCAATTGCAGGTTTCTTCCATGAGCACATGCCCTCCCACCCTGGATACACAGTTATGCATCCTCCTGACAAAAATTTGCCTTCCTCCTCGTCGACTGAGCTGCACTTTGACATCTCATTTAAATAGTATGCAAACCTTTGTACACCTGCTCCTTTTGTGTTGGATCCGGACTCTGTTTTCCCAAACTGTCAAGGCATATGTTGAACGATAATGTCCGAGTGAATGCTGAAAAATGCCCTGAGAATGAAACCTTAGAGACTAAATCCATGTTGCAGACAGACTTTAGCTCTAGGTGAAGGAAAGCGTCCCCCTTCGTTCATGTGAATGAGGCCAGCTCTGCGATGAAGCGGTGATGCCAACGTAGAGGGTCATCTGCCAAGAAAGTTGAACCGAGATAAACTTTTGCTGGAACATATTACAACGTCATCCTGCAGGGCACTACATCAGCAAACCAAATGCGTTCAAGTGGACACTCCTGTGATAACTTCCCAGAGCTGTAAACCTTGTCCCTGAGGATCATAAAGCACTGTGCAGTGTTTCAGCGTCTGATCTCACTCAAACTGGACCTTCTGGATGTCTTTACAGGTACCTAAAGCAAAACAACACCACCGACACAACGCCAACGAAACGCAGGGCTGATTTCAGTCTGAGCGCTCGCTAATGGGGGCCTCTCAAAGGTCATCCACAAAACCTCCTTCCTGTCTTCCTCTTTCATTTGTGGGAACATTCTGGCTTCTGTCTGTGATTATGACTGCGTATGCTTGCCCTAAGATCTGTCACTGCACGGACAGGAACGGTGTGGTGGTGCAGTGCACCTCACGCAACTTGGAGAGCATCCCGCCGAACTTGCCGAAGGACACCGTCGTTCTCCTGCTTTCATCTAACCGGATCAGACACATCCCACAGGAGGCCTTCACGGACCTCCACCGCCTCAGGGAACTGGACTTGTCTCACAATGCCATCGAGAGCATGGAGGTCGGTGCCTTTCAAGGAATTTCAGAGAGCCTGCGGACAATGGATCTTTCCAACAACCACCTCAGCAGCCTCCCGAAGGACACCTTTGCCAAGCTCCATGCCCGTGTCCGCCTCTCCCACAACCCCTGGCACTGCGAGTGCTCTTTGCAGGAGGTGCTGAGGGAGCTGAGGCTCGACCCCGAGACGGTGAACGAGGTGAGCTGCTACACGTCAGTGCAGGAGGAGTACGTTGGACAGCCGGTCATCCAGGTCCTGGACTCAGGAATCAACTTCTGCAATTTCCACCACAAGACGACAGATGTGGCCATGTTTGTAGCCATGTTCTGCTGGTTCTCCATGGTAACTGCATACATCATTTACTACATCAAACACAACCAGGAGGACGCCAGGAGGCACATGGAGTACCTGAAGTCTCTGCCCAGCTCTTCACACATTAGCAAGGACTACGACACAGCCAGCAGTGTGTTCTAGTTGCAGCTGTACCAATGAATTTAAATTAAAGTGCACCAATCAATATGTTTACAGCATATAAAGAACACTGACAGCTCTGCAGCCAGTGATAAAACTCTATGATAGACACTGCAGAAGGCACGAAGACAAAAGGAAGATCACCATGAAGCGCGGGGCAAAGATTAGCAGCAGACTCTTTAAAAGCTACAAAATCAGACAGTAGCTTTGAACGTGTGACCAGAAGTTTAAAGCGGTCTTGATTTCCCTCTTTCAGTGATACCAAAAAGATGGCAGGTCATTATTTCTCACTAAAATGTATGTTTAATACAAAAAAGAACCTCAGAGGGGAAACTCCACCAAAATGCCAAACACTACTGCATTTTATGATGTGTTTTAAGAGTTCACAGTGAATTTATCCACCTAGTGAGGCAAACTGGAGAGCCACTTCAGTGTCAGTCTGAGTTTGGGGAAAATTAGCCACCTGAAAAATAATCCCTGCAGCTTTAGAGAGGGATAGCCTGTAGAAAAATATCACTTTTAAGGAGGTTTATGTGGGAATGTAAAGTTTTATGATGTATTTCAAAAAAGTAGAGCCTCACTGGGGACTTGTGAAGGATAGCAGAGAAAGAGGTAAAAGTAATATTTAGATGTATCATCTGTTAAATTCTTCTGTGTATTGCTTCTTAATGTGAAGAGTTTGTGTGTTTAATAATCCACAAAGGATCTAACCCAGTGGTGCAGACTCGTTGGCATTGAACTCCTCTGGCGCCTTGTATTAAAGGTGTATCAGCTGCCAGGAAAAACATTTCACGCTTGAACAATTGTCACCTCACGTATTGTTTTCCCTCAAAAGGTAATAAGTGTCACTTCGGAGGGTGCAAATAATCAATTCCTGTCACAGAACGCTTCGATTAGATGACCCTGTCTCAGCTCAGAGGTTTATATATATTGCACTTGTGTAATCTTTCTCAAGATAGTACAAAGTAGTTTTGTGAAATTCCGACATGCAGTTTTAGGATAAACACTGTGAAGGAGAACGGATCACAAACATTCACACATTCAGACAACTAAATTAAAGGATTGTTGCAATTATGCAATCGATTGTCATTATGTGTGGAGCTGGAGCTGAATTTCTGCTTATACTTGGTCGGTTCATGTGAAAACAGACTGCAGCATTTTAGTTAACTAGCAAAAACCTCTCCCTTCCTCTTGTGCCAAACACTTGAAAAGAATTTGGGCAAATGGAGCCATTTCACATGAATTTCATCCAAATAAAGGGCACATTTCTACCAAATCTCAAAACAGGAGGTGGCGCTAATTTTCCAGTCTGCTGCCACAGAACTGTGGCAGAGAAAGGAGGTGAGATGAGATAATGCATATGAAAAAGTTTGGGTCAAATGGTATGAAGAAAGTTGTAGAAAACCTGATAGTTTCATTGTATTCATTTGAGGAAGGTTACAGTGTCTTCAACACAGATCCAGAATCCGCTGGAGGGATTATATAGCTCATCTGGACTGGGAACACCTTGGGACCCCCCTGGAGGAGCTGGAATAAGGTCGCTGTAGAAGGACATCTGGAATACCCTAATGCGCCTGATGGTGCAGCAATCCAGTGTCCATTACAACAAGCATCACGACTAACATTACTAGTCCAGTGACCTTTGTTGTTATGCCAAAACTGCTACTCAGTGAGGATTAAGCAACAAGACTACTTGCTTAGGTTTGTGAAAAGATCATGGTTTCGGTTTAAATGCAGTGTTTAACTGACCCTGACCTCCTGCCAACATGGACTTCCCTGCTCTTTATATTCTGTCAGTCGCACATGGCACCATGTCACGGTGTTACATGAAGGGCAAAAGCAAAAAATGCATTGTGATAACACACAAAATGCTGTGTGACATGAGTGATGCAAGGCTGTTAGGGAAATATATTGGTTTCATTGCGGAAAAGACTGCAGTTTGTGTCACAATAACTCCATGAGCCTTGCATCCACCCTTTACGTTTTTGGACTTTGTGGATCTATAACAATGTCGCAGTATTTCCTTGTTTGCACCAGACTGACAGAAGTCATAACTTGTACAAACACTTGAATGTAAACGAGCAGATTGTGGCAGTTTGCTAAAATGGCAGAAGCTTTTTTGTTTTGTTTGGGCAGTCTCCTCAGTAAGTGGTTTCATCAGTGACGGCCCCTGTTTTTGATTTCATTTTAATAAACTTGTTGAGTTTTAATTAAAATCTTGACTGCTGCACCTTTATGTTTGTTCAAATCAATTTTCCAGTTGTCTCGCTCCTGTTCTCTTGGTCTGTCTCGCTACTTCTTATCCCAAGACAGTGCTTTATTTACGTCTCTCTCTCTTGTTTGAACTATCTAATAAAACTTAACATTTATCTGCACCCTGCTACTTCTTCCCTTTCAGGAAATAACGAATCTGTGTATGTGTGATTGATAAAGAGTTTGAATCCTGCATCAAATTCTGTGTGTTGTAAGGACACTGTCATAATATGCCACAAGCTTACGCAACGTTTCAACCTCTCACACCATCCTTTATCAAGCCACCCCTAGCAATGAAATCCTGCTATTTACCTCTCCAGATTATACTGACAAATACCCACAGCTCCAAATATGGAGTCCATATATCTTCTGCTGCATAGATCTGGGCAAGGCAGAGTATTAATACGTGTCTTGCAACCCAGAAATAGTTTCATGCCACTGACAGTTCAAATCTATAAATCTAATGAGCCTTTGTGGAGGCGTTTCAGTGCCAGATCTATTCGGTTCTCACTACAGTATCCATCTATATCAGGGATGTCCAAAAACATTTCAGAGGGGGACTGTACACACTAAGTCACATTTGTATCTGTTACATTAACATTTATATCAGTGAAATAATTATTGTTCAAGTGGCAGTGCAGCCAGTTCATCTTAACCATGACTTTGAAAGTGAAATGTTATTAAAATGTCACATTGGCAGTGTTTCTATTTTCCTGATCTAGCAAAGAAATTTCCCCTTTTGTGGAACAATAAAGTAATTCTGAATCTGATTCTGATTCTGATCTGTTGATGTCTGACATACTGAAATCCCTCAGGTCATAATATCCCTCTGGGTCCAATTTGAATTACATTAAAGATGAGAGTAAGCAATTCTGGAGAAAGCAATTTAATTTTTGTTGAGTCTTACTGGCAGGTTGGAACAGAAACATTGCACGTAGGTGGAGGTCGGTTAGCCTGAACCTGCATCAGTTCTTGCTGAAGTCAAAAACAGAAAATGTCTACTTGCACAAATATGTGGGGCTGAACAAGCTCAGCAATTTCTTTGCAATTCCTCAAAAGGTTCACAAAATTGCTATGAGGACACGACATTATGGCCTGTCTTCAAGCTTCTTTCCTTCTGGCTGAATTTAGCACTTGACATATTTTGGTGTCTAATGCTGACCTTGTAATCTGACCCATCTCTCCAGTCAAACGGTCAAAACATTAATTACAGTCCACATTACTTTGTCTTACAAGTCCCAAGGGCTGCGCCGTGCATCCTAATGAATTCAATATTATTAATTAGCTGCATAGAGTTGAGGTCAGTGTGTCTCTCCAAGTTTAGGGTCAGAGAAATGAGTGGTACTTCATTAGCATTACATAAGCACCAAGAGAAGTGCTTTCTTCTACACTTGGGCCGTTCGACAAACCACTCAATTTTTTTTTAAATTTCTGACACAGTGAGTCCTTGATTTCTAACAGTTAGAAAAAGGTAAACATGTAGGCAGGTTCAGTCAGTGGGCTTCACTGAGGGTACGGCATTGTCACTTATCCATTTATACACTATTTAGACTTATCCTACCTCAAACCTAAACTCCCCCACCTCCTTGTGAAGTGCCATTGCTTCAAGTTCCCAGCTTTTTATTCATCACTGCCCCTGATGTTAGTCTTGGACTAATACTTCAAAATCATAGCTCTAGTAATGTGGTGTGGAAGTCATGGAGGGAATATTCTCATATTGTAAATGTCTTCTCCACAAATTAGATTCCACCAGGCTGTTGAATAATTGGGTGCCCATATTGCTGATCAAGCAAGACTCTTAATGTATATCAAAGATTAAGGACAAATGTATAGTAATGAGGCCAGGCTATAAACTGTATAAGTGTACGTTGCCACTGTAATGTCACCCACTGGGTTAAGGACTACCGTTTTGAAGCCTCAAGTTTGGCATTTCTTGTATGTCACTCTAAATCGGATCGTGAATTACAAACTGAGCTGAATGCTGTGTTGTAAAAGCGAGAAACTTAATGACTGAGACCATCAACTCATTAGTAAACTGTTTACTGAATATCATTTTCTCATAGACTTCTGTGCAAACTGACTTTTTTTTTGCAACCAGTGGAGTGGTCACAACCAGTAACCCTACTGGAAGTGAGTGAGAATGCAGATCTAAGGCAATCCAGCATTGGCCTCAATTTTTGAGAAAGAAATTATAAATGTACACTCATGATTGTCAGATTTGCTATGAAAATAATTTCTGATCCAATTCTAATCTATTAAATCATCTTGTTGGCAAATATTATATTTTATTGATGTTGTACTCTTATTCACTTGAAATCCATTGCAGTGTTGTTGATTTATGATATTTATTTGTCAGCTTCAAGCAAAGGGGAGAACAGCATTCCTTTATGGAGATTTACTGCAATGTTTGCAGATTGCCTGAAGGCCATCCACTGTCATCACCCATAAACAGCGACCTTCAGGAAAATAGAAAACGTCAAGAAGCAAATGCGTATGATTATTAGTTTTGGTTGCTTTCCTATAACAGTAGGTTTAGTTGGTAAGGTGACACAAGGTGATGCCCATCTCAACCAAGGTGACTTGCTAGAGTATCACCTTAGAGAGTCCCAGTCGAGAACCTTTTGTTCTGCACAGTAAGGAGCTATGGAGACCTTGAAAATGAGTTCCACTGTTGCGGACGTAATTTTCGGAAAATGTTAACAGAAACAGTCCAACACGTGGCCGGTCAGCTCAGTTGGTTAGAGCGTGGTGCTAATAACGCCAAGGTCATGGGTTCGACCCCCATACTGGCCAGTATTTTAAATTTAGCAGATCCACACTGTGGACACACCTCTGCTGGTGGGTGAGTGAGCTCGGAGGTGATCAACAATGACGTCACATCGTCGTTGACTTGGCTTCCAAAGTGTGACAACCACAGACACGTGGGAACAAAAGGAGAAGCCCAGTCCGAAGGAGACCACGTGGCCTAATGGACAAGGCGTCTGACTTCGGATCAGAAGATTGAGGGTTCGAGTCCCTTCGTGGTTAGAATCCTCATGCGACGAGGCAGATGATGCCCATCTCAACAAAGGCGACTTGCTAGAGTATCACCTTAGAAAGTCACAGTAGAGAACCTTTTGTTCTGCACAGAAAGGAGCTATGGAGACCTTGAAAATGAGTTCCACTTGATCTCGCATGCAAAGCAGGAGGTCTGCCATTTAAGCTAATTGCCCTCCTAAGAAGCTAACTGCAAGGCCGTCACAACAAAAACACTATAATGGAGCTCTCATTTTCACTTCCTTTATGTACTTTTCAGAAAATGTTGACAGAACCAGCTCAACACATGGCCGGTTAGCTCAGTTGGTTAGAGTGTGGTGCTAATAACGCCAAGGTCATGGGTTCGATCCCCATACTGGCCAGTAGTTTAAATTTAGCTGATCCACATTGTGGTCACACCTCTGCTGGTGAGTGAGTTTGGAGATGAACAATGACGACACATTGTCAATGACGACACATCGTCATTGACTCGGCTTCCAAAGTAAACCCCAGGTTCACAGCTGTTGATGTTGAAGTCTGTGACAACCACAGACACATCAGAACAAAAGGAGACCCCGTGGCCTAATGGACAAGGCGTCTGATTCGGATCAGAAGATTGAGGGTTCGAGTCCCTTCGTGGTTGGAATCCTCCTCGTTCAGACGTCATGCAACAAGGCAGATGATGCCCGTCTCAACCAAGGTGACTTGCTGGAATGTCACAGAGGAGAACCTTTGGTTCTGCACAGGAAGGAGTTATGGAGACCTTGAAAATGAGTTCCACTTGATCTGACATGCAAACACTATAATGGAGCTCTCATTTTTACTTCTGTCGCGGATATACTTTTCGGAAAATGTTGACAGAAACAACTCGACACATGGCCGGTTAGCTCAGTTGGTTAGAGCGTGGTGCTAATAACGCCAAGGTCATGGGTTCGACCCCCATACTGGCCAGTAGTTTAAATTTAGCTGATCCACACTGTGGACACACTTCTGCTGGTGAGTGAGTTTGGAGATGATCAACAACTTCACTCACAATGAAGGCACATCGTCATTGACTCGGCTTCCAAAGTGAACCCCAGGTTCACAGCTGTTGATGATGAAGTCTGTGACAACCACAGACACGTGGGAACAAAAGGAGAACACCAGTCTGAAGGAGACCACGTGGCCTAATGGAGAAGGCGTCTGACTTCGGATCAGAAGATTGAGGGTTCGAGTCCCTTCGTGGTTAGAATCCTCATGCGACGAGGCAGATGATGCCCATCTCAACAAAGGCGACTTGCTAGAGTATCGCCTTGGAAAGTCACAGTGGAAAACCTTTTGTTCTGCACAGAAAGGAGCTATGGAGACCTTGAAAATGAGTTCCACTTGATCTCGCATGCAAAGCAGGAGGTCTGCCATTTAAGCTAATTGCCCTCCTAAGAAGCTAACTGCAAGGCCGTCACAACAAAAACACTATAATGGAGCTCTCATTTTTACTTCCTTTATGTACTTTTCAGAAAATGTTGACAGAAACAGCTCAACACATGGCCGGTTAGCTCAGTTGGTTAGAGTGTGGTGCTAATAACGCCAAGGTCATGGGTTCGATCCCCATACTGGCCAGTAGTTTAAATTTAGCTGATCCACAATGTGGACACACCTCTGCTGGTGAGTGAGTTTGGAGATGATCAACAACTTCACTCACAATGACGGCTCATTGACTCGGCTTCCAAAGTGAACCCCAGGTTCACAGTTGTTGATGATGAAGTCTGTGACAACCACAGACGCGTCGGAAAAAAAGGAGAACACCATCCAGAAGGAGACCACGTGGCCTAATGGACAAGGCGTCTGACTTCGGATCAGAAGATTGAGGGTTCGAGTCCCTTCGTGGTTAGAATCCTCGTTCCAAAGTCATGCAACAAGGCAGCTGATGCCCGTCTCAATCAAGGCGACTTGCTAGAGTATCACCTTGAAAAGTCCCAGTCGCGAACCTTTTGTTCTGCACAGAAAAGAGCTATGGAGACCTTGAAAATGAGTTCCACTTGATCTCGCATGCAAAGCATGAGGTCTGCTATTTAAGCTAATTGCCCTCCAAAGAAGCTAACTGCAAGGCCGTCACAACAAAAACACTATAATGGAGCTCTCATTTTTACTTCTGTTGCGGACGTACTTTTCGGAAAATGTTGACAGAAACAGCTCAACACATGGCCGGTTAGCTCAGTTGGTTAGAGCGTGGTGCTAATAACGCCAAGGTCATGGGTTCGATCCCCATACTGGCCAGTAGTTTAAATTTAGCTGATCCACACTGTGGACACACCTCTGCTGGTGAGTAAGTTTGGAGGTGATCAACAACTTCACTCACAATGACGTCACATCGTTGTTGACTCGGCTTCCAAAGTGAACCCCAGGTTCACAGCTGTTGATGATGAAGTCTGTGACAGTCGAGAACCTTTTGTTCTGCACAGAAAGGAGCTATGGAGACCTTGAAAATGAGTTCCACTTGATCTCGCATGCAAAGCAGGAGGTCTGCCATTTAAGCTAATTGCCCTCCTAAGAAGCTAACTGCAAGGCCGTCACAACAAAAACACTATAATGGAGCTCTCATTTTCACTTCCTTTATGTACTTTTCAGAAAAAGTTGACAGAAACAACTCAACACATGGCCGGTTAGCTCAGTTGGTTAGAGTGTGGTGCTAATAACGCCAAGGTCATGGGTTCGACCCCCATACTGGCCAGTAGTTTAAATTTAGCTGATCCACACTGTGGACACACCTCTGCTGGTGAGTGAGTTCGGAGGCGATCAACAACTTCACTCACAACGACGACACATCGTCATTGACTCTGCATTCAAAGTGAACCCCAGGTTCACAGCTGTTGATGTTGAAGTCTGTGACAACCACAGACGCATCAGAACAAAAGGAGAACACCAGTCCGAAGGAGACCACGTGGCCTAATGGACAAGGCGTCTGACTTCGGATCAGAAGATTGAGGGTTCGAGTCCCTTCGTGGTTGGAATCCTCCTCGTTCAGACGTCATGCAACAAGGCAGATGATGCCCATCTCAACCAAGGTGACTTGCTGGAATGTCACAGAGGAGAACCTTTTGTTCTGCACAGGAAGGAGTTATGGAGACCTTGAAAATGAGTTCCACTTGATCTGACATGCAAACACTATAATGGAGCTCTCATTTTTACTTCTGTCGCGGATATACTTTTCGGAAAATGTTGACAGAAACAACTCGACACATGGCCGGTTAGCTCAGTTGGTTAGAGCGTGGTGCTAATAACGCCAAGGTCATGGGTTCAACCCCCATACTGGCCAGTAGTTTAAATTTAGCTGAAAGTCACAGTGGAGAACCTTTTGTTCTGCACAGTAAGGAGCTATGGAGACCTTGAAAATGAGTTCCACTTGATCTCACATGCAAAGAATGAGGTCTGCCATTTAAGCTTATTGCCCTCCAAAGAAGCTAACTGCAAGGCTGTCACAACAAAAACACGATAATGAGGCCCTCATTCTTACTTCTGTCGCGGACGTATTTTCCTGAAAATGTTGACAGAAAGCACTTGGAACATGGCCGGTTAGCTCAGTTGGTTAGAGCGTGGTGCTAATAACGCCAAGGTCATGGGTTCGATCCCCATACTGGCCAGTAGTTTAAATTTAGCTGACTTACACTGTGGATACACCTCTGCTGGTAAGGAAAGTCACAGTCAAGAACATTTTGTTCTGCACAGAAAGGAGCTATGAAGACCTTGAAAATGAGTTCTACTTAATTGCACAAAGCATGGGGTCTGCCATTTGAGCTAATTACCCTCCAAAAAAGGTGGAATCCTCTGTCTGACTTCATGGCCAGATGTCAACATGGAGATAACATTAAACCAAATACATTATATATTGGGACATTAATCATCAAATTGAAGGATTATTTAAATTACATGGATGCAAGTGTAATGCCAAAATCTAAGATTTTTCTCATAACATAATTGAAAGCAGAAACTAAATCTGTCTTTAAATTTCTGTTCATTTAAGAATCTGCTCTCAGTTATAGTCCTGCTCTCAGCTTTTAAAAGAAACAAATATGTCTCTGTACCACTGACATCTTACAATGCTTACCCACTTGCACACATACACACACTTCACCTTTATCGCTCAGAGCTGATGCGTGACGCAGCACCTTCACGGATCACTGTTCAGGGTTCAAACACCTGCAGAGGAGACAGCAAATAAGAAGGATATTTATACTGAGGTGCCCTTAGGTCTTGACCTGTCTGTCAGTCACATTCTTTCCTTCAGTACAATTTCATTCAGGGATAACTTGCATGTATTACGTTATAAATAAGGAAGGACAATATTTAAGTGCAATATATTTACAGTCGTGATGCTGTTTCTAGATCAACTAATTTAGGTTGAAAGAAAATCGGTGAATATATACAGTACATTTAGCTGGAGATATTACTGTAACTGAGGCGATGGCATGCTGACTGCACACCTACAATCTGTGTCCTCTAGGAATTTAATTTCATCTACTCCTCTCAGCAGGGGGAATACATTCAATGTACCAAAGTAAATGAATGTTATTGAGCTGGGGTATATGTATCATTTTTGTTTTTTCTGCACGTACACCAGGAAAAAGGCACTTCACCTGCTTCACGTGGTGGCGATCAGCCTAAATATGTTGTAATTACTAAAAAGGTTTTATCAATTACAACATATTAACTGTAAACCATATTAACCGTAAACCTAACCCTTCCAGCTTTGAGGACTCTGGTATATCCTCCTATCTTAAAGTAGTTAATTTTCAGGAAAATTTATTACTCAATCCATACATGTCCATACATAACAAATTACCCACCAAGTTACCTCATTCCTATAACTACCAGTTATTATTAGCTGTTAGCGAAGGCATTCTGATGACTGAGCAGGAGTTTTAAAACTGACCTAAACCCCTTCGTCACATGTCTTCTATGTGTTTTCTGGTCTGGATTTTAACTAGCTAAGTTAACAAAAAATGGGTTAGTGAAACTAAGGAGCTAAACAGAAGAACAATAGCTAAACAGAAGAGTGTTAACTAGACAAAAGAATGTTAGCTAACAAGAACAATAGTTAAGCAAGAGAACATTAGCCAGACAAAGGAATGTTTGCAAAACAAAACAATGTTAGCCAAATAAAATAATTTAAACAAGCTTAACAAAAGAGTGTTAGCTGGACCAAAAAAAAATGTTACCGAAACAAAAGAACATAAGTTAACAGTGACAACTAGCTAAATGGAGAACATAAGCTAAACAACAAACAACAGCTAAATAAAACAAGGTTAGCTAAACAAAACAATGTTAGCTAAACAAAACAATGTTGGCTAAATAAAACAATGTTAGCTAAACAAAAAAATGTTAGCTAAACAAAACAATGTTAGCTAAACAAAACAATGTTAGCCAAATAAAATAATTTAAACTAGTTTAACAAAAGAGTGTTAGCTGGACCAAAAAAAAAATGTTACCGAAACAAAAGAACATAAGTTAAACACAAGAGTGTCAACTAGCTAAATGGAGAACATAAGCTAAACAACAAACAACAGCTAGATAAAACAAGGTTAGCTAAACAAAAAAATGTTAGCTAAACAAAACAATGTTAGCTAAACAAAACAATGTTGGCTAAATAAAACAATGTTAGCTAAACAAAAGACTGTTAGCATCTAGCAGAAATGAGATCCTTAAAATCAGCTGTAAGTTCATTTTCACTGATGCTACAACATTGTTTTTAAAAATGTCATGAAAACAAACTCACCTCAGAAGCTGAAGGCTGGCAGGTACACAGGTGATTTTTGTGTCAGTCCTCTCGTCACTTGGTGGTTAAGGTGACTCCTGACAGGTCTGTGTGGTCCTTTTAGAAGGGTTTTTTTTTTTTATTAAGTTTTTTGGCTAATGTGGTGTTTATCCTGGTGAAGTCCCTCAGTGCTAGCAGCTGCCCCACAGGGTTTCTGCAGCAGCTCTGCTCTGGCACACCTGATCCAATTAAGATCTCATGAAAATGTGTCTCCCTTAATTGGATTCAACGGCTAACGACCACTTTCATGTTCAGCACAGGCTCATCCACCTGACCACATGTTGTCCTTCAAGGTAATGAGACACATTTCCCACATAATTTGCAGTAATTCTTACAAAGATAGAACAAGTTTAGCCACAACTTTTCCCCCGTCAAACACTGAGGACATCCATTTTCAAAATTGCTTCCGAAGAAGGGTAACAACAAGTCGAACAGATGACAGTTGAGCGGAAAAACACCGGGAAAAAAACCCTGCAATGAATACAAACTCCTGTTTTAGAGGATTTTCATGGGCGGCATGACGTCTCATGATGACCGTCTGTTCTCTGAAAGTGCCCAGGGAGTGCATGCCAATGAGACAGGCCTCAGGCTCAGGATGCACCCTCAAAAAGACAACGTGAGCGTCGTGCATCTTCTGAGCACGTTCAGCCTGTTTTAATAGGCGAGTGAGGCAATTAAAACAATAAAAAAGGGGATGGAAAGGCGAGCAGTGACTGCACATTGCGACAGAGTAAGTTGAGAGGTTCCCGACGAGGGGTCGTTCAATTTGCGATGCAGCCTTGAAGGGAGATGCAGTGTGTGAGTTTAGGGGGGAGGAGGGAATCATCCACTGTCATTGTGTTGCACAGGGGTTGGTGGATGAGCACGCTGAGAGAGGTTCAGCGTGAATTCTCCAAGATATGAAGCGTTTGTATTGTGTTTGTGTGTGTGTGTGTGTGTGATGAGGCAGTCAGATAAAAAAAAAAAAATGAATGAGTTCAGCTCTCTGACATGACTTTTTATTCTGGATGCAGCTTCTGAGATGCAGTTTTTTAAATTTATGTGTGTTTTGACTAGAGAGAGAGAGAGAACGCAGCGATAAGATTCTCCGTGGCCAAAAGTATGCGGACATCCAAACACTATGTCATTCACGGACATTTCTCTCCAGGGGCTTTCATCAGTAAATAATATCACCCCAACATCCCTCAAATACCAGTGTATATATCTGCATACAACTGTGTCATCATGCTGTGATTGGTTTTGGCACAAAACTCACTTTAAGTTAAGAAAAGATCATGTTTCAGCATAAAAAAAAATCTGTTTTGGTGAGTCTCTGTTGCACCGCTTATTTTAGCAAGCGTGATTTTGTTCTTATTAGTTTAATTTGTTTATATCCCTGAAGAGTAAACAGTATTTTGGGAGTGGGCCCTCCCAAAAAATAAACAGAAATATGACTAATTTTTATCCATTATCCATGTAATCATTTCTGACTCTTGCAATGCACCATGGGAGCCCACATGGGGTACCAGTTGGGAACGGCTGGCATTCTTAATTACTGGGTTTGATTTGTGGTTGCATAAGCTAAGAAAAAGTCTCCTTTAGGTTTAAAATGTTTTTTTTTTTTTATTTTGGTAAAGTTTTATGTTTAATGTCTTGAAGCATCGTTCCAATAAGATGCAGCACACGGACGGTCCAGAACCAGTTAGCACCCTCGGCTACCCCGACCAGCAGTCGGGGAGGTCATTTATCAGCAGCTGCACAACAAAGAGCTCATTTATATCTGTGAAAGAAAAGTTAAAAACAACTATATCACAGCTGAGTGTGCCTTCACACAGTGGAAAGTTTAATCCCTCGATGCCGCTGTAAGTACACTTAATCTTTTCCTCCTCCGCTGCTCTTGGATCAGAGGATTGTCTTTGCTGCGTTGCTGAAAAAAATCTTCCCCACACCCGGATGTTTCCAAACTCCCCGGCACTGTGTCATGTGTGCAAATGTTGAAAAGGGAGCAACAACGTGTCTCTTTCTGAACTCACAAAGTCAGGAAAATACACGTCCATCCTCTGGGTAGCAGCATTATGACAAAAGAAAGCACATGTACAATGAACTGTTCAGAACGGGACGCCTTTGAAACGACTTCATGAAAAAGAGCCTTAAAGATGGGTCTGGTTATGTGTCCTCAGTAAATGTCCCCTCACCTACAGCGCTGTAACTGGACGTCCTTACAGCTTGGATGGGAACTTGACATGATCCTCTTTGACTTGTCAACTTGTCCCAGGATTTGCATGCTCACGCTGATGAAACCTTTTCAGGCTTTTCAAAGTCAAGCGCACGGACCACAGATCTCTGACAAATGTGTTTTCCATCTCGAGAATATGCTAAAAACTGAAAATAAAAAAATAAAAAACAAAGTAAGTGAAGCTAACACCTTCTCATCGTCTGTCAGAGGGTGTTTTTCGAACGTCTCTGCATCGCTCTGAGCCCATTGGACTGTGTCTGCGAGTGTTTCCGCCGGCCTCGAGTCACGCTCAGCTGCAGGCCGAGGACGAGGCTTGAATGCATCAACTCGGCACGATTAAAGATGCACAGCTGAGCAAGCAAAGGACTCCCCGGGGTGCCGTGTGCCTGTACAACAGCGCTGTAAAACACATTTTGACACCCTATTAAGCTTAAGTTTAAATGTGTTTGCACAGTGATTAAACACATTGGAATACAGTTTCAACACCAAAAGAGGAGATGCAATCAACAACGTGTGAGAAAAATTTAAAACATTAGCTAAATCTGTCTCTTCAGAACACGTCCAAGAAAAAGCGCAAAGATTTATGAGGCTAATCCACTTCTATGAATAAAGTATGAATGAGTGAGAATAATTTAAAGACCTGTTATGCCTATTTCATTTTTTTTTCCTGCATCATTTAGGCTCCTGTGCATATAAAACATTTTGAAGCCCCTCCCTCCCACAGAAAACACTGCTCCTTAAACGCCTCATCAGCAGTCCCGCCTCAAATTCTGTGACTCTGTGACATCACACTACGTAAACCTGTAGTAGTAGTGACCCAGAATATAATGATGAACATGAAAATGAGCAGAATATGTGTCCACTCCAACAAAAGCTAATCCGGATCTGGAAGAATGTTTTTTATTATCAAAATAACTGCCAATTAATTACGTCAATTAACCAGGTAATTAATCTTCTTTGGCTGTACTAACCAGCTACAGTTAGCAGTTAGGCTTACTCTTGTGATATCTAGAGAACAGGTGGTCAGTTCTTACTTATTGGTCCTTAGTTTATGTGTCATGTAGCAGTTCGAATTTAAAGAACAGCGACGCAAATTGTCACGCAAACAAATTTGAGTGCAATGATCCTTTAACACGTACCTGAGTATGAAGTGCATGTGAGCTGCCATGTTCCTGATCTGAAGTCAGTTTCACAGAGAAATAATGACTTTTAAACTCACACAGGTGGAGTTAACGACATCAGTGTCATTTCCTGCTTTCACAAGTGTCTGCAGTGAAAAAGGTCAGCCATATTTATATCCATGACGCCTTACATCTGTTCACCTCAACGCCATGTGAGACACATTCTTCCTGGTTAACTTTAGAGTCCACGTATTAATCATTTGATTAATATTCTCCATTAATTATCCTCGGCACGGCTCAAAATACATGCGAGAGTACAGACAGTCTGACTCCTCCTTCTTCTTCTCCTCTATAAATAACATGACGAGCACTTCACAGCGGTGCGGCTTTGTTTAAAGATACGAATCTTAACCACAGCGACATGGAAATAAAAAACAACAACATTTTCCCTCCTGCAGCCGGGATGTGCAAAACCAGATGAAGGAGACACAAACGCACCTCGGAGAAAATGCTGATTTTCCTCTATCAGCTGATGCATTATTCATAACCGGAGAGTCTCAGACGACGTGTGGCTTCACTTTGAGTTGTGTTTATATTGTAAAAGTGCATTTTGTACAGCAGTGACTTAATGAGAATTACAACAAAATGACACAATTCTTCATTAATAGCTTCACTTTGGGTTGTTAGCAGCTTTTCCTAAAGATTGTCTTGACTTCACCGCCAAAATAAGAGCACTTTTCAACTATATACATCCAGTAAGCACAGAAATATTACACAAAGAGAGTCTTTCTTCTCTTCCCCTCCCCGTTACTACACATTAGAGTCCTCTGCAGTCTGGTGGTCCAGGAGGGAGCAGCGGTCCTGCTGCTCCTGGACAGAGTTGATGGACGGTCCCTGGCCGGGGAGTGCCGGTGTGATGGCGGCGCTTTGGCCCGGCTGTTCTCGAGGGAGAACCGGGCTCCGCCACTGTACGTTCACGCCCAGATGTGTGCTGATCTGCGACGACCGCAGGCTTCTCATTTGGCCCCGTGCTCGCACCTCGTACAGCTCCACCGAGGTCTTCTTGTACCTGGAGGAAACAGAAGGTTATTATACTCACCTCTGAGGTATAATATGGTGAGATGAAATGAAAAATTTAATAAAAAGAAATAAAGGAGAGAGGACGCTGCGGCAGCGAACGGAAAGGTCACAGGATACACCTGGGAAGGTAAAATATAGAATGCGTACACAGTGAATTTTAACAAGTAGATGGTGGTATAGGCTACGTTACACATGCATGTATTATACAGAGAAGAAGAAGAAGAGGAAGAAGAAGAAGATGAAGAAGAAGAAGAAGAAGAAGAAGAAGAAGAAGAAGAAGAAGAAGAGGAGGAGAAGGAGGAGGAGGAGGTCCTGAACTGGAAACAGAACCACATGAAAAAAGATCAAATCAAAAAGAAAACATTTCACAACACGTTGTTATATTTGATTTGTGGTTTTTTTTTTTTTGCCTTTCTGGGCCACAACAGCAACTTCTTATCCTCTCACTTCATCCACTCTATTAAAACTGACAGAAATGTGTATTCTGACTCACATTCTCAGCAGTAAAGAAGATAAAACCACCGAAACAGACGAGGCGGCCATCGCAGCAGAGCCCATCCAGGGTTGAAGCACGAGGCCAGCGGGCATGAACACACCTGCAAACCGACAGAGGAGAGGACGGTGTGGACAACAGTCGGGACCAGCTTCACTTCGCATGACAAAGAGAGGATTCCTAAGTGTAACCTGCAGCGATGGGTATTCCCACGAGGTTGTAGATGAGAGCAAAGACGAAGTTGATCCTGATCCTCCGCACCGTCTTCTGCGACAGCTCGATACTCGCCACCACGTCCAGCAGGTCGTTCTGCCGAGCAAACACCTTCAGGTCAGACAGTTTATCTCAACAGCCTCGGTGTCAGCGTCACCTACCCGTCACCTACCCGGATCAGGACGATGTCAGCCGCCTCGATGGCCACGTCTGTGCCCGTGCCGATGGCGATGCCGACGTCAGCGCGAGCGAGGGCCGGCGAGTCGTTGACGCCGTCCCCCACCATGGCCACCCGCAGGCCCTTCTCCTGCAGCTCCTGCACTTTGGCCACTTTATGTGAAGGCAGAACCTCGGCCAGCACCTTCCTGATCCCCACCTGCGCTCAGATAAAACATTTCATTACACCTAATATATTTTTAAGTCATGAAATATTTCATAAACGTGTGTTTTACCTGAGAAGCAATGGCTTTAGCCGTGCGCCTGTTGTCCCCTGTGATCATGACCACCTCGATGCCCATACTGCTGAGCGTCTGCACTGCTAACGCCGACTCCGTTTTAACTGTGTCAGCGATGGCTAACATGGCACACAGCACACCTGCACGGAAAACACAAACAGAATACAGACAAAGTCAAAATTCTTGATCTAAAGTCGTAAATTCTGAGAAAAAAAGGTGGAAATTCTGATTTTAAAGTCATAACTGTGGCCAACAGACTGTCTGCAGTGGCCCTGATCCTCATCTGGAGTAAATGAATGAAGATCAAAATCAATTGAAATAAAATGTGAGTGCTCCTCACCATCTATAGCCACCAGGATCGCCGTCTGTCCTTTCGTCTCGTGGCTGGACATGGCGGCGTCGACGTCGGCCTGGATGTGGTGGCCGTTCCTCCTCATCCACTCTCTGTTCCCGATCAGGACGGAGTAAGACGAAGACTCAGCTGGGAGAAAAGTAATATTGTGTAATGAGTGTTTTCGGATCATTGAAACCAAACTCTTAACCTTGAAAACATCTTTAAACTAATAATCAAACACAAATATCAATGCTGACGCTAAGCTGTTTGACATAACTCCTTGATATATTGTTTAAAGTGTCAAGTGGATAATTAAGGATTAATTTAAGGATTAACTGTGAAAGAAAGATTTTAATGAGAATAATGAGCCGCTAATGTTTTTGAAGACTGTCTCGATGCTGGAAGCCGTCAGACCTGCAGACGAGGGCTCGGCAGCAGAGAGGAGGCTGCTCTCGTCGGTGGTGACTCCCGGCAGCAGGAAGCGCTCGTCGCTCTGTGACTGCAGCAAATGTTCCACGTTGGAAACCCGACAGCTGATCCCACAACCAGGCACCGCCTGGAAGTCCTGGCAGTACCCGAGCATGTTGGAGCCCAGCTCCTGTTATGTACACACAGATTATCAGAGGGTTTACGAGGATAAAAACACAGACGTGTAGCTGCTCATGTGCCTGATCTTTGTTACCTCTTTGCAGTGTTTGGCGACGGCGATCCCCAGCGGGTGCTCGCTGCTGGCCTCCGCCGTGCCGACCAGCGCCAGGATCTTCCTCAGGGGCATGCGGGCCACTTCCCACAGCACCAACACACGAGTCACCCGCGGCACGCCGTTTGTGATGGTGCCGGTCTTATCGAACATCACCACACGGATCTGATGCACGGAGACAAAGCAGAGTCACGACCCTATCTTCCTCTTAAAGCAGATCTTGACCCTTATCAGACAAATTCAAGACTTCAGCAGTTCAAATCAGGGATCGGATCAGATGTGTGCAGACTGACTGGAATGATAAAAAGTCTGTCTCAACCAAAATATTATATTTATCCTTTTGTGGACTCCTTACAACCCATTCAAGGACCCCTGTTAGTCCCTAGACTGCATTTTGAAAACTGCTGGTGTACAGAACTTGTCATGCAGATGCAGACACGACCTCCTGCAGCACCATCTGTTGCCACATGGTGTCACTGGTTAATCAGAACTGAAACAGATTGGATATTACAGGAAGCAGCACTCAGAAACAGGATGTAAAGAGCATTGCCTTGTGGGCCATCTCCAGCGGCTCGCCTCCCTTGATGAGGATCCCGTTCTGAGCACCGACCCCGGTGCCCACCATCACGGCTGTCGGGGTCGCCAACCCCAGAGAGCAGGGGCAGGCGATGGACAGGACTGTGATGGATGCCTGGAAGGCAAAGCGGACGATGACCTCCGCGTTGGAGATGTTCGGGTTGTAGGCCTGTGGGGAGGGAAAATGGATTATTGGATCTAAATACTAAAACTTTTATGTTGAAAATGTGTGTAAGCGTTTGTGTGCGCACCCACCGGGAAGTTCTCCCTCACTATGTCAAAGTCGACGAAGCCGATGGCGAGCCAGGCCACCAGAGTGAGCACAGAGACGATGACGATGAAGGGCACAAAGTATCCACTGAGCCGGTCAGCAAACTGCTGGATCGGAGCCTGAACAAACAAAAACAACCAGGGAGGGAAAAACTGAGCGTGCTGCAAGCAAACTAGGTCAACTCCAGTAGAAACACATATATTTTTTAACATATTTCAATAAAACAATTTATAATTTATACTTTTTTGTATAATTTATTTAGTAGTAGTAGTTTAGTAGTTACTATTACTACTTACTACTACTATATCTTTACTATAAAGCAAAATAATATATTGTAAGAATGCACAACAAGGAATCCTTCACACTTGTATATTGTGTTCTTTGTGATGGACAGCGTGTTTGTCGTCCTGATCTTTATCTAAGTTGTGAAATCATGAACATAAACTTCTTACCTTGGACGTTTGGGCCTCTTCCACCAGTTTAACTATCTGAGACAGAGTCGTGTCGGCACCGACGTGAGTCGCCTCCACCAGCAGAGCGCCGTGAGCGTTGATGGAGCCGGCGATCACCGAGCTGCCCACCTTCTTACTGACAGGCATCGGCTCACCTGACAGAGACACAAGCAGTGACTCCTAAATTCATTCCTGAAGTCGAAATCGAGAACGAGGAATCTGGAAACATGAATGTGTCTGTTGCATCAATTCTACCTGTGATCAAGGACTCATCTGCCATGGAGCTTCCCTCGATCACTTTCCCGTCCACAGGGAACTTTCCTCCTGGGACGACTTTGACGATGTCGCCCCGCTGGACCAGCTCCACCACCACCTGCTCCTCGCTAAGACACAGTTAGTTTGATAACGGTGGGTTTGACATTGTTTGTTGTTTTACACAGCTGATTTTGATTCTTGTGTGCCGCTGACTCACCTGATGATGGAGTGGTCAGGTCCCAGGGTGACCACGGTGGCATCAGTGGCTTGAAGTGACATTAATTTGGCCAAAGCCTCTGACGTTTTACTCTGAAAATGTCGAAACAACAAACACACCTGCTGTTACAATTTCTGAGTCTGAGTTACCAACACCAACAAAGTGACGACTGTATAAAAGCATGTGAGGATTTTAAAAGTTTATTTTATCTTTTGTCACCTTTGCAACGTGCTCCAGCCATCGACCCAGTGCGATGAACACAAAGAGCATAGGTGGAGTGTCGAAGAAGGTGACGGGGCTCTGGCTGGCTCTCTCGGCCATGGCCACGATGAGGACCACGCAGGAGTAGATGTAGGCGATCGAGGTGGCTAACACTATCAACACATCCATGTTGGCTGTGCGGTGCTTTAACGAGCGATACGCCTGGACGTAGAAGTATCGGCCTCCGAAGATCTGGGGGGGTGGAAGACCTGCATTGTCTAAGAAGTGAAAGGGAAGAAACCGTGGAGCTCCGGTTGTCCGACATGCTGTGTTCCCTTACCTGCACAGGTGTACAGAGCAGGAAGAAGGCCAGGTTGAGGAGGGACAGGCCGGGCAGCAGGTTCTGCTCCTCGGGCATGGAGCCTCCATGCTCCTGGTGCTGACTGTCCATCACCATCATGTAGATCATGAGGCCCATGACGGGCAGGCCGAAGACGAGACTGAGCAGGAAGGAGTTCTTCCACCTGGAGAGAGACCAGACATGGAACAACGACACCAACAATATATACCTGTCATTCCCTTTTGACAGAACATGTCACCTGTACATGGATTTCTATTGATTTCCATGTGGGTTTCTGTCAAAAAGCAACTGAGCCACGTACTTTACATAGTGCTGTTTCACCTCATAGAGAAAATAATGTGTTTTTAACAGATTTTATACATGATGTGAAGCCCCAGTGGCCTAATGGATAAGGCACTGGCCTCCTAAGCCAGGGATTGTGGGTTCGAGTCCCATCTGGGGTGTTTCCTATTAGTGGAAAACTTCTCCTCTGACAGTTATGTTAGTTTAATCCTCATACATAGTTACGGAACACCAATAACACCTATCCCAATTGTGTTTGAGTAATTGAGTTTCATTGATTTCCATGCACCTTTTCCAAAGAACATATTTTTTCACAGGATAGCAGTTTTAGCTAAGTTAACGCTTGACCAGCTCTGACAGCGAGGGAAGGAGGCCCCAGTGATGCCTAAAACAACATGCTGACAGCACATTCTTGGTGATAGAGATTGCAGAATGGGGTGAAGCAGATGTGTGCTCATCCAAGCACGTTCACCCAAAAAAATGGAGAAATGTTTTGCGGACTACGACATAAAAAAACGGATACTTGCTGTCGTATTTCTTCCGTGTGGTCCAGATTGTTTTTGTAGCCCGACTTCACCAGACTTGCCTCGAATCCAAGACTCTGGAGGGAGAAATGACACCAGGATATCAAAGATTTTACAGGAGAGGAGAGAAATACAAACTAAAATCCGTCTTCACCTGAATGATCTTGATGATATCTCGCGCGCCGAGCACGTCTGGATCAAACTGGACTTGTGCTTTTTTAGTTGCAAGGGCAACCGAGGCCCCGAGGATCCCTTTGGTTGTGTTGAGCTTGGACTCGATGTTGTGGACGCAGGATGCACATGTCATGCCTGTTACCTACAAATAAAAACCAGTGGAAATGAATGAACTCTTTATATCTTTACACAGAGAAGCTGCTTCACGTGTGGACTTACAGCGAGGTCCAGTTTCCCGTGTGCCACCGCGTTGTCCTCTATCAGTTTGGCACCAAAACCCAAGTCTTCGATGAGCTGAGTAACCGCAGCAGCGTTCAGGACTTCTGAGTCATACTTCACTTCCGCCTTTCCAGCCATTAGTGACACCAACACCATGATGATTCCTACCAGTCGAGGTGAAACACTGACATTAAACGTGTAAACTAAAACTAATATCATAACAGCGATTGCCCTTTCTTACCCTTGTGTTTGAGGAGGTTCCTCTCGATGTTGGCCACACAGGAGGCACAGGTCATCCCCGTCACGCAGATGAAACATTTCTGCACTTTAACCTCGCTCCCGCTGGTTTTGTGTGATAGAGTGCCATTGCTGACTCCTGCCTCACTCTGTGATCTTAAGTCAAGAAGGTCAGAAAGTCCGGAAAAGACAGGCCTGGACTTTTCTTGAGCCTGGATGCTCCTCAGAGGTTCTGTAGAGAATAAGGAACAAAATCAGTGGCGGCATCAACAAGAGCCAAAGCAGAGAGATAGAGAGATTGAGATTTATATTAATGAGTGTTGAAATAAAGTTTAACTCCACCAATTTTACATGTGTACACGTCTTGTGGAGTACTGCTGCGTATGTGAAATAAGTGGTGAGTTGTTATTATCTTTTGGGCAGATTGTCTAACCCTAATCTATAGTTTTAATGTTATATAACTTTTTATCCTATTTGTGATGAGCAATAGTTTATTGACCATGCAACGTCCATTTATGTTTCCATTCATGTAAGTAAAACAACAGAAACCAACCAAGATATCGTTAAAGTTCAAGGTTTGAATTAAACATAAGTGACTGTCCGCTTCGAATCTGTCTCCTTTAAATCTAAAAAACTAAGCCACCTGCAGGAAGCTCGACCTTGAAAGACACATGAAAGACTCCGCTCCTAATCTGCCCGAGTTAATTCCACGTCTTGGCAAGCTGTTTTCGTCATTAAATCCAGCAAGAAAGCACCGGCCAGCATAAGGGCCCTCCAGGTCCGATGGGGAGCACACTTGGTCTGGTTGCCACAGTGACCGACGAAAACAGTCATCAGGCGAGGTGAATGTGAGGCGTCCTGTTGGCTTAGAGGACTGAAGCTGGATTTCTGGGCTGGAAAGTGTTTTTGCTCATAAAGTAAAGATGCTAAATCTTCTCAAGACTATAAACAGGCGAGTTATTACAATTGCTAAGATATTCAATAGGTACATTTGAATGCAACCTGAAGTGGACCGCTTTCAAATGACACATTGCCATCACATCAACTTACTTATCTAATGTAGATGGTGAACGCTTAAAGGTTTCTGGAGAAAGATAGATGATTGTTCCCAGGTTTGGCCTGAGATTTTAAACCAGAGCACCAGGATTTGACAACCTGGAAACAATACTCAAAAATCAGCTATCCCTCCTTTTAAAACTGTGCATTCAAGGCTGAGTGGATTGAGAAATAACTTCATTCTAACTAAAGTAAAAGACCAGTTTGTCTGTTTGCAGTGACCGCTGGACATTGGATCAATGGTCAGTTAGAACATCAAACATGGTTTTTAGGGGGCAAAAAAAATCTGCCTCCACAGCAGTGGATCGAGGTAAGAACCACACAATCTGAGCTAAAAGAAGAAATTAACAAAAAGCCAAGGGTTAGTTAGTTTAGATTAGCATGAGGAGTAAACAGCAGGTCTAAGACTTTCCCCAGGATCATTTTTTGCAACTTTAGATAACAACATTTAATTACAAGTCAATGTTTTTTTCTTGGTGCCTACCTTCAAGTGATGCTTCAAAGCCCATGTCCTCGATCGCCGCCCTGAGCTGCTCCGGCTGCGTCAGACTGGGGTTGAAGGTTATAGTTCCCTTTTCCTCCTTCAGTGACACCGTGATGGATCGCACCCCTGTCGCTTGAGAGATCCTCCCTTCTATGGACTGAACGCAGGAATTGCAAGTCATCCCTACGATCCAAATGGTAACTGTCTGTGTCGCGTTAAATACATCCCCCTGATCAGCGGTTAATAAAGTGGCATCAAAACCCATGTCCTCGATCTTGTCTTTTAGTTCTTCCTGCGTAACTAGAAGAGGTTGATACACAACCAGCGCTGCAGCGTCTTGAAGCGACACCTGAATCTGTGAAACGCCAGGTAGAGGACCGATGTGTCCCTCGATGGACTGCACACAGGACTGGCAGTGCATACCATTCACTCCGATCCGCACTGCTGACTCCACACTGAATCCCATCGCCTGGAGCTCCAGGACGATTTCTTTGGTTGTGATAACCGAGGTATCATAGTCCACTTTGGCCAGGCTGCTGGCTGAGGACACGCTGGCAGCGAGGACTCCGCTGAGGCCAGAGATTCTGTTTTGGATGGCGTGGACCTGGTGCTCGGGGGTGAGTCCCAGGAGCTTAAAGGTCGCTCTGGAGGAAGCTTTCAATGGAGGGTAGAGTTCACTCTGACTCCCGTACTCGTAGGCCAGGTTGTCAAGGCCGTGTTTCTCAGCGTCAAGGCCATTTTTCTGGAGAGATAAAAGAAAGTATTACATAAAGTCATTACAGTATTGGCTCAGGAACAAAGTAAGGCTCAGGAACAAAGTAAGGCTCAGGAACAAAGACAACTCAAACTCAAACACTTTTAATTTCCTGCTCCATCAACATAAACATGCCTCCCTGTTTTCATTTCCTGAGTTCATGAAATAGAAAGTGGAACGAATGGATGAGATCCTCAAGCCAACCACCATCCACCTACTCAACAACCACCTACTTGACCCCACTGAAGCTTTTTCAAACCCCGCGTCCTCTAATCTCTGCTCTCAGTGAACACAAATCCCAAAAGTTGTGTGGTCAGAGATTAGTCAGTTATCAGTAGGAGTAACAGCACATACAACACAGAGCAAAAATGCCGCTGGTCATTGCAATGGACAATCTGGTATTTTCACTTTTATTTTGAAGTGTAAGCCTCAGATCACTTTAGATTCCAGGTTGTGTATATACTTATATAATCCTATAAATGTTTGGACCAGACAATGGTCTTATCCCGACACAACTTTGACATAAAAATACATTTTTAAGCCGTGTTTGTAAATGATCAAACAGCATAACCAGAGGAATATTTGTAAGTAAACAAAATCTTTACAAAAACAGCCATATTCAGGATTTATGAACTCATTTTCGATCTAAAATGCCTCTGTGAGTCTGTCTTCTTAAGACATTATCATATAAGAGTTCAGCTTGGTGGCTTAAGTAAAAGTTTTCCATGCCAAGAGTTTTAATCCCCCTGTGACTCAGACATTTTTCATGCCTGCAGACTGGACTGGGTCCGTTCCTGTTATCATACCGGTGGTCAGCAAAACTTGACGTAAGAGTTCATCAGAAACATGAATATCAAAGCCGGGCTTCCACACACTGATCAGATTCATGTGTTGATATTGATGAATTCCAAATTCAGAGAAACTCCCAGCAGTGCAGGTTTGGGGCCTGAACACCACATGACTCGCCCTCCACGTAATCCTCCCATTGTGACTCTGCTTAAAGTCAACAGTCATTGGCTGCGCAAAGAGGTGAAGAGCTGTACTCCAAGTGGGAAAATCCATTCAGAAATACCATTTGTGTTCTTTAAACTTCTTGAAACACTAGATTTAAAGCCCATCAACTTCATCGTAGTCACGGTACAAGACAGAGTATCATTTTTTAATTTCTATTAGATTAAACAAAAAGATTATCTACAAATATGGAGTAAATCTTTGAGCTAATGCCAGTATAGATTACAACACTGACTTGAGAAGTTCAGACTAAATCTGGGAAGGTTTTGTTTTGAAAACCAGCCTATATAACAGGTAGGTGAGTTGCTGTGAACCACTGGGAGCGTTTTGAAGGTTTGTCTGGACAACAAAAGCAGGAAACACCCCAGATGGGACTCGAACCCACAATCCCTGGCTTAGGAGGCCAGTGCCTTATCCATTAGGCCACTGGGGCTTCAACAACAGGTGTCATCACCTGAATATTCGTTCTTAAATCATGAGACGATGCACCTTTCACTACAGTAATTAGAGCAACTGACATGACATGTTGTCGTCTGGGTTCCTGAGTACTGTTCAGCTGTTCAAAGTGCAACACACACACACACACACACACACACACACACACACACACACACACACACACACACACACACACACACACACACAGACAGACAGTGTATCTAGACAAACATTTCCCAGAAACATACATTTTCAGCGTCTTTATTACGTCACCGATATCTACACACAGTAAACTCTGACCCACTGACCCGACAGTACTTTATTGTTTGTTCCTCTTTTACAGTGGAAACAGGAACTAGGGCTGTTTTACTATCCCTCATCTGGATAATGAGTCCAGAAAATGCAGAAAACAAAGGTTCTCATAAATACATAGGGATAATATGAAAACAGGGAGAAATAATATATTAATACACTTGAAAATAACTAATTGATCCATAAATTGCAAAATGAAATGTGAAAAAGTAAATCAATATGGTTAAATCAGAATACTAATCTATCTTTTACATTTTAGCACTTTTAATTTAAATGTTTAGTTATAATTTTTGTTTTCATAATCGAATCCAATTTAAGATCAGTTGAGGAAACCGATTTAATTGTATTATTTTGAGTTATAAATCGTTAAATTTAAAGATGTAACATGGCAAATATCATTTCAGTAAACTAACCACTCCAGCTCTTAGTTACACTCTTTGTATATTAATGAATAGGGATATTTTAATCACTAGCATTACTGTATTTACAGTTAATATCAATGCTATGATGCCTGCCTGCAACATGAGTACCTGGCAATTTTAATCAAGTGTCACTAAGGATGGACAGAACAGATGTGAACGGCTGGAAATCTGTCGCATTGATTAAATCCATCCACTGCAATAATCATAACATCAAAACTGGACTGAATAAATGTAATAAAAGTAATAAAATAAATGATTCTAACTGTAACTGTGCCAACAATCAGTGGGTGTTTGATTTCAAGTCTTATATGGTCTAATCTTACACTGTCCGAGAGACGACGGCTTGCATGATTACGTTACATTTATTTGGCTTTTATCCAGAGAACACACAATCAGAGCTTTCATTTCATGGAGCAACATGAGCTACATGTTACACATGATACAGATTCTTTATTCGCACCTGACAATTAAACGTCTGTCCAACGCGGGATCAGCTCAACAGAAATCAAAAGGCAGAACACATATTTGAGGGGGGAAGTGTATCTAACTGTGAACCTCCCAACAGGTTGTATATAAGTACGAGTTGTAGCCAGATCAACCAAGAGTGAAGCTCTCTGTTCCGGAAGAGGTGAGACTGTCCAGGGTTTCACAATATGGAAAGAAAACAAAACGTGTGAAAAAATGAACAGAGTTTGGTGTAGCGGTAGTTAAACTGCATGTTTCCAGTGCTGGAAAAGTACTTATTAGTAAATGTTGTACTTTTTACATGAATTTGACACATAGATTTATTAATTTCTTGACATATCAAGATTTTACGTTTAGGTTAAGTCCACTCCTTGTCAGTGATGTAATGTAACTCAGTACATTTACTCAAGTACTCCGCAACTTTGAGGTACTTTTACTTTACATCCCCACTCCACTACATCTTGGAAGCAACAACTACTTCTTACTACATTTATTTCATTAACTTTCATATGGGTGAATTTCACATTCAACAGTAGTTTATTATCTAATAATATTTTAACACGATATCTTTACTTTTACTCAAGTATGACTTGGGGAGTGTCATGATTCATATAACTGTTTGGGGCCCAACTTTTAACACAGAAACGATTAACTGTATCATCATCAGAATCACTCACATCTAATACTGAAGGAAAAGCAGCAATACTCGTTGAATAAGGAGTATATTTTTACTACGTTTTGCCGTTTAATGTACAAAAAATGATATTCTATAAGCAGATGGTAATTTTTTAGGCAAAAAATGTCATCCAGTCGAGTAAAAACTTGAATATTTACCACAGGATTGGCACACAAAGTAGCATGAAACTGAAATACTTAAGCAATGTGTAGAAGTACTTCAGGTAAATGTAATCAGGTACATCCAGTCTGTGCTCTCTGACCTGCTGCATGTATTGATTGATTGTGGCTGATCAAGGTCTCCATTAAACCACCTGCTGCCATAATAAACCCAATCAAAACTTTTCAAAATAAAACTCTGTGAAGAGGCTCGAGGTGTTCAGGGACAGGTGAGGCCTACCTTGACGTCTCGCGCTGTGCAGTGTCTCGCGCTGTGCACGGTGCAGGTGCAGTCCGGCTCGCAGACACACTCGACCATACAGATGTGCTCCCCGGCCGCTGGACCCGACCCGGAGACATACCTGGACAAACTTTTGGGCGACTTGGGAGAAAACATGCTCGAGCTGCTCTCACACCGGCTGGCCGCTTATCTTCACCTGTCAGCGCGCGAGGGCAAGAGTCCGCGGTGGGCACGCGCTCCTGATAAGAGGAGCGCACGGGGCGCACAGGTCTGGAGCTGCGGGGGTTAATGACAGGAGGAGAGGCCGGTCACATGACCTCAGAGGCTGGAGCGCAACACTGAGCATCAGCCTCACAGGAAGTTAACCTCACTACTAATGTCAATATTTACTATGATTAATGACTCATTATATTAATTATTAATTATATTATATTATCAATGCTTTCTGTAGAAGAGTGAGGTTTATTGAACTCCAGACAAATTCATGCATAAGCTCCCAATGAAGGCAGACTTTTGTAATATGAGATTAAATACACATTTTCAAAATAAAAGTCATGGGTATAAAAATTAAACACTCTTCATTAACAGCTGCAATATTTAAGAACAGGTCCCCTGTCAAATTCATACTCTTAGTGGTTACTCTGGTACTTTAAATAGTAGAAAATGTAATAATTTAAATAAAAACACAACAATAGAATGTGAAGTAATAATAGTTATGATGTTATGAGGTATATGTATTGTCTTGCAGAGATATCTAGTAAAGTTAGCATGCTAACTAGCTAGTCCCAGTACAGCCCAAAACCAAGTTTGATACTTGGATTTTCCTGCAGTTTGTTGAAGCTTCTGTAATATTTTAATGTTTCAAACTGAAAAAAAAGAGATACAGAAGTAAATCCTTCTTTCTGTAGAAAAATAGGTTTTTATTAAAGTTCAAATAAATTCAAATACAAGCACTTAAAAAATGCCAAACAGCCCCCTTTCCCCTCTCTATAGCAGACATTTATCATATGGGATTCAATCTAAATTTTCCAGATAAAAGCAGGGTTATACTTATGCACAGCTTCTTCTAAAAACCACTTCAAACAAACTGACTCTTGAGTATATATATTTACAAAATACATTTTATTGAGTGTACTGTGTTTGTGTGGAAGGTAGAGGAGGAAGGGAGGCGTCGAAGCAAACCAAGAGGGCGTTAAAAAAAGAAGCATAGGAACGTAGCAAAATGAATAAAAAACAGACAAAAATCTCTTTTTTTTTTTGAGTGTGACCAAATGAATATAAAACATGGGACACTGCAAGAAAAGTCCAATGTTAGTCATTTCATCCTTTTGTATCTGAATGGTTTCTTTTTGGGAAAACAAGCAACAAAAATCTGCCTACAGACGATTCCTCTGGTCAGGAATTAGCAGAAAAAACGTCCCTGATTACAGATAATAGGAGTGATTGATCTAATTACCTCTGATGAGTCTGCATAGAAGCTAGAAGGCACTTAACCTCCGCCATCTCCGACAAGCTGTTACAGTTTATTTACTTTAAAACATAAACTCAATCAATTTGGAACAAAGAATGAAAAATGTTAATCTAAAAAACAAAATCATACTAAAAAGATCCTCACTCGTGTTTTCTTCACAAATCCTGCTGGCAGACAAACAGGAAATGAAAACAACCTTCTTGTCCAGAACAACAGAAGGAATCATCTCAACTGACCAAAGAGACATTTCTTGCAGTGTACATCTGTACAACAGGGCCGCAGGTTGGGAAGAGGAAGCAACAGGAAACAAACAAAAACAAAAAACTCCAGTCTGAAACGCTTCAGCGCTGTCGATCCCAGCGCCAGATCGACGCGTCGTCACACACGGCGATCAGAATGCTGCTGTCGCGGCTGAAGCTCGTTTGCCGGATGGCTGATGTACATTTGGGGAGGGTCAGCGTGATGCACCTGCGAAGCAGAGACAAGAAACAATCATCCATTAGATACAGCAGGAACCTCATAAGGTTTTTGCTTGTTTTTAACTTTCAGGCTTTTATTGACAGTAAAGTTCATTCTTTTAAATTCTAACTACAACTACGTTTAAAATAGACCATCTGATGGGGAATTTTATGATTAACTTATTATTTGTTTAGTTTATAAAATGTCAGACTAAATTAAAAACAACTCTCAAGGTCTGAGCTAACATCCTTAAATCGCTTGTTTTGTCAACCTAGTCTGGTTCCAGCACTTCTTTCGCTGTTCTCCATTTTATATCCTCATTATCAGATTATCTTTTGTTTTTTGACTGCTGATTGGTTGATCTGAAGACCTTAACCATCTGACAGTCTAACCCCAGGAAAACTTTATGAGCTTCAACATTTATTGGGTTAGTGTTTCTGTTATTTTGTCTACGCCCTGAACAGTAAGTTCAAACTGGAGCAAGCCGTTTTAAAGCTTATTTTGCCTGAAGTTACACTCATCTTTACGGGGTCACTGAGGTGTCGTTTAATGTTTAAACCTGTTTTACAGCACAGTAGTCTGACATGATTCATGCACCAAACTACAGTCATATTTTTAGCAATTTAGCTGACAGTCCTAATCAGTGACAGAAAGAGCTGTCTTGAGGTATTAGTAGTGATTCATTTGTCATGGTTTGAGGTTGCTCATTTACTTTGCTTTGTGAGGATCTTCCACTTCAAGGTCCCACACGTAAAGCTTCCCCACCTGGTTACCCAGAGCCAGCATCTGTGAACCGGCAGCATAGAAGACAAAACATCAGCGAGAGGATCAGATCTAAGCGGCACTGTACTGGATCATGACAGCAGCTGAAAATACTCAAGAAATACAGAAAAATTAAATAAGTTGTATTCGTCTAAAGGGCTTTAAAATACAAAATGAGGTTTAAAATGACCACACGTGCAGACACAAATGAAAGTGAAATGACTTTACCTTCTGCCAGAAGTCCATGGAGAAGCGCATGTACCAAATGTCACACTGGCTGTAATCGAAGCGGCCCAGAATCGTCACATTTGATTCGTTGGGTTTAATGTGATCGATGTCGTCCTCCATCTTCCCTGGTTTCCAGCAGACGATGGCGTTTTCACAGGACTGCAGGGAAACGAAAAATACAAATAGAAGAGCATGTTAGACTTAAACATATTCATTTCAAAAGCAGTTTTCTTATTAAGATTAATTATTTCAAGTTAGATTTCTGGTTCATATTTTCCAAGTACAGAAAGTAAGACAGTTTAGGTTGAAGCCACTTCACTAACTACTAACTTGCCTTAGAAAGAATAAGGTCTCCCAGCCACCGCACGCAGTCCACATAGTTTCTGTGGATGTCTCGTGTTGAGAAGTCAGGGAAGTGAATTTTCTGTGATACAAACGGCCTGAAGAAAAAACAAAGAGTTAAAAACTGAAGAGCTGACAGCCTGAGAACCTACACAGGTAAAAACAGTTTGTTTGTTTGAAGGTTTACCTGTTAGTCTTGGAGGGGTTGTACTCATAAGAGCCGCGAATGGCTTTCTGCATCCTCTCCGAGTTGATTCTCCAGAGTTTGAGGGAGTGGTCCATCCCACAGGACATTATCTTTTCACCCAGGAGATCAAAATCCTGCAGAGAGATTATAAAAACAGAAAAACATTCAGATCCAGGTATAATTTGAGGTTTCTCTCAAGAGGAACTGACTTAATGACACTCACAGCACTCAGGACTTCATCTCGATGACCTTCAACTCCACCAAATATGGCCACTAATGTGTCCGTCTGTATGTTCCATAGACGAAGGGCGTGATCTAAGGAAACAAAGAAATAACATCCAGTCATTAATACAAGCAAAGGAAGAGACTATATATTCTATGGACAAAGATGGAAACTACCATAATTCCTTTTGGCTCACTGTTTGGCTGTCTGGCCTAAACTTTACTGTTTTGGGTCACTCTCACTACTCTTAAAACATCACTGCTAGTCACTCTCCAGACAGACATAGCTGCCAACTACCTGTTGAACATTTACACCACTTCCACACCAGAATTATAGCATATACGCAGGTACTGGTAAACCTGCAAAAAATAGGCAATTAAGTCCGTTCACATTGGACGAGTTTCCCAAGTCTCTGGTGTTTCTCATCGTGTTACAGATCTGTCATCATAAACACAGCAGAAAAACAGGGAACTGTCGAAAGCAGCAGATTATAAACTTCATCAGAAAACATCACTAAATCAGAAATCTGACAATGTCCAACCAGTCAATTGGTGCAATTCTGCATTTTAGTGGCCATAACTCAGAGGAACGTGTGTTTTTATAATCTGTACATGTGTAGACAAACAGACTTTAGACATCAGTGTTATGATCTACATCTGAGCTTTTCCCGTTTCACCGTAAAACATCCACTATGAAGACAGCCTATTTGTTTTTTCACTTCAGTCTAATTAATGTATCACTTGCAGCTGTTGGTGGTGACAGTGAGGCAGCAGCTCCTTCACACTGAACATCGTGATGCCCTTGAACGAGACGAGGAGAGGCAGCTGTTCACCTTCATGCTGTCACTGTGTGACTGTAACAAAACGCTCTACATGCCGAGTCAACAGTCACCTGATGAAATAAAAAACTTAATCTCTGCTGATTCACATGACTCTCTTAGGAAGCACCTGACGATCACACCTGCTGCAGCTTACATGTTTTACACTTTATCAACAAGTTTCAGCCACAATGAAGCAGCAACAAATCATGGACGACGTTTATAAAGCCATAAAGGTTTTCTTGTGTCGTTGCTTTGTATTTACCCTCCAAAACAAACATGGTAAACCATCTTCTGACTGTGATTTTCTGTGTCATGGATAGATTATATTGTAGCAGGTTAGTGTAGGTTGTTTTTTTGTTTTTTTTACCTTTGCTGACTGAAAGAAGCAGATTTGGATCCCTTGGATGAAACTTGAGCTCATTGATGGCGTTCCCGTGACCGACATAATGCTGGAAATAAAGTTGTAATAGTGGACGTTATGTTGTTTTATTCATTCTCAGCAAGATAAATAAAAAATGTCTCATAGTCTCACAGCAAAATTAGATGTGTCTCGTTTAAACATTTCAAGGAGGTTGAGTGTTGTTAAATGTGACCACAGAGGACACGTGTGAATTTTACCTTGATGCACTGCATTGTGATGTGGTTGATGACCCGGATGATGCCCCGGGACCCGGCTACAGCCAACAGTGGGTGGCTCGTGTTGGTGTCGTAGGTCCAAGCACACGTATAGAAGTTTTCATCTGCCTTTATTCACGTTTAGTCAAGGAAAATACAACAACTGCCCGAGTGAACTTGAAAACGCAATTCTGATTCCTAAAGGAAGGTTGAGGCATTATTTCTTTCCTTCAACATACTACAAATATATGCAGTTACATGTAAGCAACAACTTTGGTCTAACATTATGCAGTTCTGCTTGACAAACTAAGCGTTTAGGGGCTTTCATCTAAGGCTAGTAGGTAAAGCAGTTAATATTAACCTTAATTTTCCTTCATGGTTGGGATCTTCGCACCCTAAACTGTGACAGAATCTCACTTCCATGCTAGATGGGAGGATCAGACAGTGGCTGTGCTCATTTTTAAAGCAGCTCATCTTACTATGTGAACTTGACACTGTGCTTAGGTGGCAAATGGACAATGAGGAAAATAAAATGCTTTTCAAACAAGTGAAAGGATACGTCTGCATCGACATAAGACTGCAGGAGTCTTATTTCTCCTTGAGAGTGACATTCATACAGAGTTACCTGGTAGAGACAAGACAAACACTAGTTAAGCATGCACCCAAAAAACTGGTTTATAGATTAGCTGAAAGACATTAGCGATACAATCCTCATGAATGATTTACATGTTGTGCAGATAAAATAAAATATCAAGATATGAGCCGCCATCATCATCATCATCACTTACTCTATTACTCCCGACTGTGGCGAATACCAGTGGGTCTCCCTCCTTACTGTGCCAGTTAAACTGAACTCCGAACAGCGGCTGACCGTGATCCTCCTGCAGAGAACGTTATGACACACAAGTCATCTCACACATGCTGGATATTTAGGCATGAGGCGAGGCTGTAGTGGACAAGGGCTGGTGTCTGTACTCACCCTCAGACTGTTGACACATTTAAAAGAATATCTGCACTTCTTGGACTTCCATTTGCCCTTTCCCCAGCTCTTTCTGCCCGGAGCGTTGGCGGTGTTGGTGGGTGTGTCTGGACGCTCTGCGTTGGTCCCACTCTCGACACTGACAGCATCATCCTGCCATTGAAAAAACAACACACATGATGTGTAAACGTGTTTAGGGTGTATCTTGCAGACGTGGCAGTCTTTGCTGATTAACATCTTAGAGGGAAAAATCACACATAATCAACCACCTGACTTGTATTTCACAGGCTAAACAATCATTTTCTTTCCAGTGTTGTATTGCAAAGTGTTGTTTTCACACTAACCTTACATCACTTGGTCTACACAACAGCTGTAGCATAGATCACAGTAAACAAGACACATTTTTGTAGCTTTTGTGCCAACAGGGGGTAAATAGTGTTAGCTAGAGACCAAAATGGCTCTGACACCATTTTCCTTCTATGATGGTAATAACTAGACATCCCTCATTTGTTTAACATACTCTTATCATCCCTTAAGCTGACTCCTGTAAATTATATCTTAAATTAATTAGGTAAAGACACCCTCTCCACCGATTAGCTAGCTGCTAACGCTAACCCCAGGTTGCACGTGAATGATGGTCTGAATGTGAAGAAAACATATTTTCTTAAAGAACACAATGAAGTCTGAGACTATCTGTGTGTCATGTATTTAGGACAGGATACAGTGATAACCAGCTAATGTCAATAAAGCTAATTCAGACCAGCTGTTTGAATTTAGCCGGTGCAGATGAACAAAGCTGCTAGCTAACCACTTTAGCCGGCCGGCTACTTTAGCACGATGCTAACTCGCTCGAAGCGCCTTATGTGTCGCTTTTAACCGTACAAACAAGATGTTTTGGCTGCTTACATTCTCGTCTCCTGATAAATCTGGATTACTGTTCTCGTCACTGCTTAGTTTCTGTTTTTTCGCCGGTATTTCTTTTCCCGCTTGAGAGGGGGACTCGGACATGTTCTTATTTTCCCTCATTTTGGCTCAGACTCCACCTCTTCCGGTCTTCCGCCGCAGGGATTGCTGGGTAACGTAGTTCGATTCAGGTTCTGATCATTTTTCAAATTTTGGAAAGAAAATTGCAATTATTTGCTCTTCACAGCTGCTTAACTCTGTTATATTTCATTCTAACATTGATGTCGGTAATGATATGAGTATTATTTTTTCCATTTTAAGCCAAAGATTTACACAGATTAAGAATGAAAAACTAAACAATGAACAACTTTTTAGGAGGTGCTGACCTGGAAATCACATTTTTGATCCATCTAGGAGATGCACAGGTCAGTCACACTTGACACTGCAAGAATTACTGACTTGAGTGTAATTTCCAAAGGTGCATTTATAGCACCAAATGTTAAGTAAATACTGTCTGTGTAGCAACCCTCAAGAAAAACCATGGTCACGTTGTTGCAGCTCTGCTCAACCTTTTTTGTTGCCAACCAAGTTTCTCAATAAAAACATGCAATTTCACACAATTTCAGACCATCATTAAGACTATATTAATGTTTAAAAGTTGAAATAGTTGGAGCAGATAATACCAAGCACCCAAAAAACCTAATGATAAAACTTGCTAAAGAAGTTCAGTAAACAGTCTGTCAATTAATTCAATTTAAAGCTATCTATATTGCTGCTGCCCAGACTGTCTTATAATTCTTGATATAATGGTAGATAAATCCCAGGTGAAATAAAAGATTCAAACATGCACATTTACATGTATTTAATTAAAAAACAGTTCACAATCAAAATGTTTTCTGAAGTACAAACATATACGCTTTTACAGTCCAACATTATTCTTCTCTGTTGTCGGAATGAGGCTACAGAATCATGTCTGCTCCCTCAATGGAGGCCTCGCTCATCCCCTCGGACAGCTCCTCATCATCATCAACATCATCCTCTTCCATGCCCTCGTCCTCCTCAGCTGCTCTCTTGACGCCCCTCTGCTTCGACAGAGCCACAGCATAACGAATGTTGTACTTGTTAAAGTCACACCTGTGCACAGAAAACACATTTTTGATCAGAAATTTGTCCTGAAGTTGTTTGTGATGGATCAATGAGGTTAAACTCTGAGACTTACAGTTTTGAGAGGCTGTCAAAGTGTCTCTGGATGCTCTTCTGCAGAGCCTGGAGTGTCGGCAGTATGGCTCCAGACCTGCATGACGCAAAGATCATCAGGTCAGTCATGATTATACTGAGACCGCGATGAATAAACGGTCATAAGAGAGAAGGTGCACACCTGTTCTTGAGTTTCTGTCCGTGCAGCATGAGCAGATTCTGAGCCCACGTCATGTAGAACTGCAGGTGACTCGACTTCTCCAAACATGCCGCCACGAAGCCCAGAAGCTTCTCCACGTAGATGTCAGGAAGAGAGGCGCAAACTACAGGAACTGGAACGACAGACGCAAAAATCCAGATCAGTCACGTATTCAATTTCATAGCTGTTAGTTTTATATTCAGTGTGTTGTGAGATTCACTCACTCTCCTCGTGCGGCACCGTTTCCAGCACTTCCTGCTTGAGGGCTTTTTCGTTAAGTCTGAATGCCAAGACGATTGCTGACGCCCAGTCCTTTAGCCGCAGCTGCTTACGTATGCTGGCCGGCGTCACGTCCAGGTCGAGGTCGTAGGGGTCAAAGACAAGAGTGCCGTCGAGGGAGTAGACCAGCAGGCCCTCGGTGGTGGTGGCCGACCAGCTGCGACCTGAGAGAAGATGGAACCACTTTATATCTTCACAGTCCGCTTCTTGAACTCTGTTTAATGTTAAAGTCTGATAGGGGACTGTGGATCTGCATCAAAATCAGCAGGAAGCGAGCTAGTTAGCTGATAGCAACCAATGGATCTAACACAGCTAACATCTAACAAAGCTAATAGAGCTAAAAGAGCTAACAGGTAAGAAAAGCTAATGCAACCAACAGTTAATACTCCAGCTGCTTCTGTCACCTACCAGTCGGGGAGAACCGCAGTGACGTCACTCTTATCTCTGGCTTGAAGTGTCGAGAACTCATATCACCTGTAAACATACGCAGAAAAAGACGGTGAAGAACTACAGAGAATAAAGTTAGAGAACAAGAGAACAAGTTTCCACCACTGCTAATTTCTTAATGTCCATCTGGTATCTGCTTTAAGTGAGCGTCGTACCTCTCCTGACTCCAGGGAGGCTGATGTTGACTCCATCTCCGTCTCCAGCTCCTTCGTCCACCAGAGCCAGGCTGCCGAACTCCGTCATCTTCCGTCGGTCCAGGAACTCCTGGAGGTAACGCGGGACCACAACATGAATCAGACAGCCGGGCTTGCACACTAACTTCACACACCAATTTCCAGTTACAGATTGTGACCGAGCTGAAGACGAGACCGTACCTCCATGGCGTCAAAAGACAGGTTACAGGAGATCTCAAACTTCTTCATGAGCATCTGCTCCTTCACGTTGTAGATGCAGACAAACTTGGACTGTCCTCCCGCCAGGATCGACTCCCCGTCCGCAGAGTAGCACAGTGAAGTGAAGGACCTGGAGCATAAAATACAGCCTGAATCGATGCCCACAAAGAGTCATCACATAAAACCAAAGGAAGTAACTCCAGTTCACTCACTTGCCCTTCGCCGTCTGCTTGGCTGTGATTTTATCGGTCTCCTTGCGACCTGTCTCCAGGTCATGGCGTCCGGCCACCGAGCCGGTCTGTGTGGCTGTTTGTGGGTTCCAGAAAGAGATCTCACCATTCAGAGTGGCCACAGCCAACTCCTGACCGTCAGGGCGGTATGTCACCGACAAACCTGAGGGAAAAAACGCAAAAAACATGTTAAGTTTAATTCCTTAATGCTCAATAATTAAAATCATTTCAGTAATGTCAGGTTACATCAACAAACAGTTTAGTTAAGGATCAGCGTTTACCATCAGAGGTGAGGGGAAGTGTCTCTTTGACCTGCCAGCTGTCCAACATGTCCCACAGCCGGACGGTGCGATCCCACGAGGCGCTGGCCAGGATGGACTGAACCGGACTGAAACACAGGCAGCTGACTGGACCCTCATGGCCGCCGAGGACCTGGTGGATCACAGGAAGAAGAACATTTTTATTATATTTCACCAGAGCTATTCGTTATATATATATATGCTATAGTTCTGATCCTACCTCCAGCAGACGGCCCGTCTGCATGGACCACAGAAAGATCTCAAAGGAGTCCTGAGCTCCGGCGCTCACCAGCTCTCCACTGACATCTACTGCCAGGCAAGAGAACTGCGCCGGCCGGGGTGAGGTGAACGTCCTGAAGTTTCTGTACCTGTAATAGACAAAAAGACACACATACAGTTCACACTCACACACATTTATATTCCCCGCTGCTGCCCGGCCTTCATCTCCTCTCTATAAGTCACCTGTGCAGGTCAAACGCTCTGACCGTGCCGTCCAGAGAAGCGCTGACGATGACGAAGCCACTGGAGGTGAAGGTGACGCTGCTGATGCTGCTGGTGTGTTCGGTGAAGGTGACGAAGCAGAGGCCGCTGTTGGTGTTCCACACTTTGACCTGTGGAGAGGAAACACAGCATGATCTCCGACACCTCCAGGTCACAGCATCAAATCTGCACTGGTCGGTGAAACGTGCAGCAGTGTAAAGTGTGAACACCCACTTTTCCATCGTCGCCTCCCGTGGCGATGTACTGTCCGTCTGGCGAGTAAGCCAGAGACGCCATGTTGTTGAAGTGCCCCTGCTGCTTGAAGACGTACGACTCGCTCTGCCACTCCCACACCAGCAGCTGACCCATCCCTGAAACAACACTTACATTAAAAAACAACAACAACAAACAACCTATATAAATATAGACAGAAGAAATTCTTACCTGAGCACCCAAAGCCAATCCAGTCTCCAGAGCTGTTTATAGACACTGAGGTGATCCTCTGATCCGAAATACTGGATGGACAAACATTCAAATAATGTTATTAAGTGGGAAACCAATGATTTTTAAAAATATTTAACAGACAGTTAACTTTTCTCCTACCTGAGGGAGTGAATGAGGTTAAACTCTGGCAGCTCGTGCAGGTGGAAGATTCCCGACGCGAAACCCGTGACGAGGATGTGAGTCGGCTTGTGGTAGGCGGCCGCTGTCAGGTTGTTAAAATCCCCCTCTTTGTTGAAGAAGTGTCTACAAGAGCAGGTAAAAATAATATATAAATAATAAATAAGAAAGTTGAGCTGCAGAAGTCAAAAGGCAATTTAAAATTAAAGCTGATAGCTTTAGTATCGACTTAAAACTTGGCACTTGGGCGGCATTTTCAGTCATCATTTGGTCGTTATCTCCACTCTGCACCTTGTTGGGGACGACATCTTTAAAGGTGTAATTAAAAAGAAAAAAAAACTGACTACAAGAACTCTACAGTACCGGCTGTTTTTCATTACGAATGCTGATGCCGCGATAACAGTTTTAGAGCAGCCAGGGGACATTTTAAAAGCTGCAGGTTTGGGAAGCCAAAAGCTTAATAAAGAGCAGGATGAGTGCCACTCGGAGTGTCAAGAGTACGGTGGGTTTTGGAAGGACTTCTGACAGTAAAGAACGACTCTGAGTGAGAGCGCAGAGGGGAAAACAAGACAAAACTAAAACAATTAAATAAAACTTATTATGACAGGTAATAAACAACGTTGTCGCTTACTTGCTCTTCTGTTTGTATCGAACGTTTTTGGTCGTCTCCCCTTTGGGAGCCTCAGCTTTCCCTCTGATGACCTCTCCCTCCTCTCCCTCCATATTTTCCTCCTCGTCATCATCCTCCTCTTCGTCCCCCTGCCTCGGGGTCTTGGGTTTCTTTTGGGTCTTCGTCAGGACGAGTCCGTCCAGCTCGGTGTCGCTCTCCCAGACACACAACGTCCCGTCCTGGCTCACCGTGTACAACTAAAAACACAGGAAAATATTAATAAATAAACACTCTTTCTCATTTTTCTTGTGCGGAGCCTGAAGCACATTAGTGGAAACCGAAATTAAACTCACATCCAGACTGTCCTTCTCAAAGAAACAGCCCACGATGACGTCCTTATGTCCACCCAGGGCGTAGTAGATAAGGTTGGCCCAGCGCTCTGCACCGAACACCCACGTTGACATGTCTTTGCTGCCCACAACGAAGCACCTGAGGGAAAATGTCACGACAATAATGTAACCATAAGCTCTTGTTTGCGAGAGAATTACATGCCAAACTCCATTCAAAAATATGAGAATTTAAGTCTTGTGCAGAAAAACCCAAAAACGTTCTTGTAATCTTAGGACTTCATTGAAATGTCAAATCGCTGGTCCTTCAGTAGTGTAACATGGCGTATTTCAGTTGACAACAAGTACAGAAGAGTCACCTTTAAAAGGATAAAAATGCATAATCAAATGCTGTTTGGTGAGACGAACTAAAGTATGAAAGCTTACACTCCACAACAAAAAAGTCTTTAATGTGGTACGTGATTTTTACCTTCAACCGATATGTAATGACATTAAATTGAGCAATTTTTCAATGAAGTTTGGTGCGACAGATCGCTGTAAACAAACTGTACTCACTTGGAGTCGTCTGTCCAGTCGATGCAGGTGGTTTCATCATAGGGACCGTAGTAGCTCTTGTCCAACACGAAGGCGTTAAACTCGCGCTTCTTCCCAGGAGCGTGGTACATCAGAGCGACATTCTCCTTCGTGACAACAAACTTCCTGAAGGGGAAAAATACACCTGAGGTTATTTCACCTGTTGAGGCTCCAAAAAAGCAACGATTCAGTGCTTTTCTTTGCCATAAATGACAGTAAATCAAATATATTTAGGGACTGTTTTGTGAGAGGTTAATGAGACTTTATTACCTGCCGTCAGGTGAGAAGCGGATGCTGTTGACAGGCTTGTGAAAGTGGAAATGATGAAGAACCGCTCGGGTGATGAGACTGACCAACAAAGCCGCACCATCTGTTCGACACGAACACAGAATTACATTTTGAAGATTTTGGATGCTTTTGTTGCAGTCGGACACTTAATCCTGCAGATTAGTGGAACTTCTCACCTTCATCGACCACGATTGCTAAATTCCCATCAGGTGAGAGACCCACACATGTTATGTTTTTAGTGGTGGAGACAGGTAGAGTCTCAGATGTGTTGCTGGAGGACAGAAGGACAGAAATCAGAATGTTTCTTTGTGCTTTTTAATGACAGTAAATTTAGCATTAGTTATTATTTGACTTACTTTTTCAGATCGAAGATAGAGACTCTGTTTCCAACCGGACTGATAACAGCGTTACCATCTTTGGAGAAACTCAGATTTCCCTGACGATAGACAGCTCCGAGCAGATTGGAAAACTACAATAAAGAGAAAACACATTTTATAGAACTCACAAGCTCCTGTTCTCAGCTGGGGAGGGAACGTCACGCCGAACCCTATTCAAAAATGTGTGTATTTTGCAGTTGTTTGCTTATGGGCGATGTGCACACAGTGAATACAATGATTCAGCCACTTTACACCACAACAGTAACATATCCTGTTAAACGTCCTTAAAATATGAATGATTTTAGTGTAAAACAATTAGAGATTAGCCCATTTTAGAATGATAAAATTATGTAAAGAAGTGCAGTTTGGTGTGATACATGTTAGCCGAACATGACTGTGAATATAAAGACGTTATAATAAATCGTGATAAATGTACTCCGCGACTTTTGGGCTGTAAACGACACGTGATGACATATTTTATTCAACACTTTTTGAATGAAGTTTGGTGGGACGTCCTCTCTCTACACTAGCCGCAGTGCTTCAGTAGCAAGTAAGCTAGCAGTGACGTACTTACCCTATAAGCAAACTTCATTTCGGCGAGTATTCCTTAAAATCCACGCATTTATCTTCTTTTTAATTCTTTGTATACCTCCTTAAAGGGTTTATATGACACATGCTTCTTCCTAGACCGCTACACCACACGTGTTTGCATTTTGTTGACACTTGACACATCCGGTTTGAGGGGAATCGAGCTCAAACCACTGCGCCCTCTGGCGACAGGGAGGGTGACAGCATGGCACTTAAAGTAGCAGCTGTAGTGTGTAATTATTTCTTTATTTGCTAAAAATGTCATTATGATCTGACAGTAGAATAAGATGCAGGTCAGCTGTCTGTGGGTTCACCCAGTGGCTGTAATTTGATTTGCAAGAATTCAGACTTCAGGCACACTGGGCAGTGCCCATCCCATGCAGGTGAAATGCCTGTTCTTACCTGGTCAGGTAAGTTCGAGCCCAAACTGTGAGCAGTGGAGGAGAACAGACAACAATGACAGAACCGAAGAATGCCCCACCAATGCCCACATTAAAGAGCAGTGTCAAGAGAAAGTCCTAGACCGAGCAAGAGAGAAAACATCATTTCAGAGGTGGAGGAAGCTGCAGGATTTGTTGGGACTCAAGAGCGATGCAGAGTTTGCTGCTTTACTGCTGGACAGGTAGGAACCCTGTTTTATATATGTTTAATTCTATGTTTTAACCACAAGGCTATGGTGGCGGCGGTTACTGTAATACTGGCAATAGGGCATATGGCCTTATGATGTTGCTGTCAAGCTACGTAGCTTGTTGCTAAATCTCGCTTGTTAGCTTGTATGCTAACTCTGGTGTTTAGCTCTGTCTTCATGGCTACTTGTGAGCAAAAGTGTCTTTCAAGTGACCGGGCAGTTATAATAATGTTTGGGTGACTGAGAGTGTGTGTAAGATTTATTGGTATACATTATGATCGCAGATTGCAACCAACAAAAATCCCGCTTGCTTCACCCTCCTTTCTCACATGGTATTCGCTAAAAATGCAAAAATGTGCTCCTGTAGAAAGCATAGGTGTAGCTCATGGTAAGCTAACAAAAACAGCCATTCTTAGTTTCAGGTGATTTTATACAATTGAAAAGATAATTCTGCTAACTTTGTCTGTTTATGCTCCCGTTCTGCTAAATTTTAGCATATCTTTAAAGCAAACAACTCACAGGAAATTGAGGAAAATTGTGACGTTTTCCTGTATTTGCCTCCTGTAGCCAGTAGTGGCCACTGTTAAGCATATTCTCGCTTTAAATCTTTTTTTAAAGGTAATAAAAGTGGAAAGAGATATTTACTAGCATATGTAACTTCTGTACACACAAAACACAGTGAAAATAAAAACAACCCTGTTCAAACCGAATGACACACTTGGAACAAAACTAAACCAGGCCACTGTTGGCCTTCACATGATCCCACTGGCCCATTATCATCCAATACCACTGCTGAATAATTCAGCATCTGACAGCTACAGTACAGTGCACGTGTAGACATGGGCCTGTGCCAGTAAACTGAAAATGATACTGCACATTACACCCAGAGTGAGAGAAAACATCAGGTTTATTTTTGCATCTTTTACTGGAACAGTTAGGTGTTGGCTGAGGTGTAGTGGTTCAATACTAAGTCCAGTTTTCATGACTTTTATTTTAAAGACACATCTCATAAAACAGCTTGGTAAACACTTACACTTTTAGTATCTTGCACCAAAAAAGTTAAGTTTCTCATCACTTCTTTTCTTCACCTCAGCGTTTTGTGCCAGAGGTCAAAACAAGGCACTACATGTAGGCGAACGTATTTCTGTCCGCCGGTCGAGCACTCCACACAGCCGTAAACAGTCTCCCTCTTCTGGTTTCCCATGCCGCAGAGTGCACAGGGACCCTTTGGGATGTTGTGTTTGAGAAGGTTGACCCGTGTGTGAGAGCTTTCCCTCAGGTAGGCCGTGGAGACATCTGTCATGCTGGTGGCTTTCTCGTAGTAGTCGGTCACCATGTCATCCATGTAGGTGTCGGAGTGGGTAAGCTCCTCAAATGTCCGGTTTTCTAGAGGAAATGTAAAAATTAAAAATGGCAAAATTGTGGCAAAAGTTGAGGCATTTTCATGATGTAGCAGAGGCTGAAAGAATACCTGCTCTGAAGGGGTTTCCGTAGACGATTCCAGATAGGAAGCGGCGCAGTCGACCCATTGAGAAGTGACCGATGAAGCCGCCGATCTGCTCCCTGATCTGCTCACGCTCAAACCCTCCCTGAGACTCTGGAGCTACACAAATATCTGCCAAAGAAGAAGAAAATCTCAGTTCAGAAAACATATCTTGCGTTAATATCATGTCAGCTAATAGATACTGAGAATCTCACTTTAGAATCCAAGGGTGAGGACTAAATTGCTGTTTGATACTATGACGGCAACACCCAACAATTATAAATGCTATATGTAATGGCCAATATGGGGATTGAACCAGTGACTTTAGTGTTATTAGCGCCATGCTCTAATCAGCTAGTCTAATCTAGCCTGACATATGAAGTGGTTTAAAGTTGCCTTGAGTGAGCTGAAAACCAACTTGAAAACCTCCAGTTGAGAGATTATAAAGTCTTTTCGTCTTGCACTTTTAAGTTGGAGATGTTAAAAGCACAGACATCATCATCAACAGCTGTGAACCTGGGGTTCACTTTGGAAGCCGAGTCAATGACGATGTGTCGTCATTGTGAGTGAGGTTGTTGATCACCTCCAAACTTACTCACCAGCAGAGGTGTGTCCACAGTGTGGATCAGCTAAATTTAAACTACTGGCCAGTATGGGGGTCGAACCCATGACCTTGGCGTTATTAGCACCACGCTCTAACCAACTGAGCTAACCGGCCACGTATTGAACTGTTGCTGCCAACGTTTTCTGAAAAGTACATGAAGAAGTAAAAATGAGAGCTCCATTATAGTGTTTTTGTTGTGACGGCCTTGCAGTTAGCTTCTTAGGAGGGCAATTAGCTTAAATGGCAGACCTCCTGCTTTGCATGTGAGATCAAGTGGAACTCATTTTCAAGGTCTCCATAGCTCTTTTCTGTGCAGAACAAAAGGTTCGCGACTGGGACTTTTCAAGGTGATACTCTAACAAGTCACCTTGGTTGAGACGGGCATCATCTGCCTTGTTGCATGACTTTGGAACGAGGATTCTAACCACGAAGGGACTCGAACCCTCAATCTTCTGATCCGAAGTCAGACGCCTTGTCCATTAGGCCACGTGGTCTCCTTCTGACTGTTGTTCTCTTTTTGTTCTGACGTGGCTGTGGTTATCACAGACTTCATCATCAAAAGCTGTGAACCTGGGGTTCACTTTGAATGCCGAGTCAGTGACGATGTGTCGTCGTTGTGAGTGAAGTTGTTGATCGCCTCCGAACTCACTCACCAGCAGAGGTGTGTCCACAGTGTGGATCAGCTAAATTTAAACTACTGGCCAGTATGGGGGTCGAACCCATGACCTTGGCGTTATTAGCACCACGCTCTAACCAACTGAGCTAACCGGCCACGTATTGAAGTGTTGCTGCCAACATTTTCCAGAAAGTATGTCCGCGACAGAAGTAAAAATGAGGGCTCCATTTTGGACATAGCGTTTTTTTGACAGGCATTAAGTCTGAAATGAGAATTCCAACCATGAAGGGACAACTTTCATTTTGAAATACTAGCTCTCAACTTTCATAGTGATAAACTTATCTCCACTTCCTTGAGTGTAGACACCTTTGTAGTATTATTACTCCTCAGATGCAAGATATGTGAGGAGTGCTGAGGAGCCTCAGGTGTTAACCACAACTACTGCATCCACAGCTTTTTATGTGGCACAGTTTTCAACCATGAAGAGATTGAAGCCTTAAATCTTCACAATAACCATACGCCTCATCCTTTAAGTGCCACTGTTGACTTTAATCACTCTCTTTGTTTGTAGTAGATTAAAGTCAGAGTCAGTAGAACTGTGGAAAGCAGAACAATTTCACTCAAAGGTGCAGTTTCTAATTTCAGCCCCGTGAGTTTAATTTAGTCATTTTTTATGTTTTCAACCACATTCCCAAGGTATATTAGCACGACACACAGATGTGTCAGTGATATATAGTAGAAATGAAAGATGTTTAAAACAAGTGGAAACATGTCGTTTGTGGAGTCTTTCCCAGCAGCCTTGAAGGGTCTTGAAAAGCTGAAAGTTTTTCAAGAAAGCTAAACTCCAGTTCGTTAAGTTAATCAAATTTTGTAGATTCTGAGGAGCCTTAAAGATGAAGATTTAACTGATACACTTTTATATTTTGCCACTTTAATTATCACAGTACAGTACAGTACAGTTTGAGGAGTTGAAAGCAGGGTTAATAATGTTAGTATCCATCTCACCGAGGCGCCCGTCCAGTCGAACGAACAGCTCACAGATGCTGAAGGCAATGGTGGTGTGAGCCGGGATGACGATGGCCTTGTCTCGACCCTTTGGATTTCTACCATCGTCGATCTGAAACTGAAGCATCAACAGAAAAATAAAAAGCTGGAATAGTGTGTCAGAGAAATTGTTTCAGTGACTTTGTTTATTTTGGAGGCCCCTGGTGGACAAATGTAGCCATGTTTCCACCATCGAAACTAGAAAATATAATGTCAACATTAAATTAAAGTGTTTATTTGTGTGTTACCCTCATTGTAGTGCCTCTCATCCCTGCGTGGACAGTCAAAGAGCACTGACGTGTGGTCCGGATGCTCTCAACAACAACACAAAGTATGCTGCGTCCACTGTCCTTGGACTGACGGACCAGGCAGTGATCAAGGTCCACTTTCCTGAGCAGAAATCAGTAACAGTGTTACATAGTGATCTTTAGAGGTGCATTAACTTGACCTTTGTTAGCTTTATACTGCTTCCCTGCTAAGAGCTATACTACCAGCACAACTATACTCGCTAACACGTTACAAAAAAAACGTTATGATTTTGTAGCAACGGATTCATTAAATGAATCGTGCTAGTATAACGTGCTAGTTGTAGAGCCCATATGTCGTTTCTTGTGTATTATTTAAGCTAAACAGTATTTATAGCTACTATAGACCTTAAAGTTTGGCACCTGTTAATGTCAAACATCTATAGAGGCTATTTATTGTCTTGCACTGTCTTCATGTATCCTATGTGTCTGCCAGTGTAGAATAACATATCATTTATTCATCCTTACGAGGAAAACCCTCATCTCACGTTCCCTCTGTCACAGACGGAGGTCAGAAGTCAGGTATCAACTTATAGCTGTTGTTAAGGAACATGAATCAAGATATAATGTCACATTTGTATGGAGATAAATAGATTTATGGACTCAAGACTGCTGACTCTTTTCAAAAAAGATAAATAATTAATCAAAAATAGCTCATTTAACTTGGTTATTAATAAAACATTGCAGAGATAGCACTTATCTAATTTGCCTTAAGTGATATGATGATGATTATGTTGCTTTGGGGAGATGAAGATAAGAGTGCACACAGAGCAGCTGTTTGCACATGTATCACGTTGTGTTACCTGGAGTTGAGTTCTCGCAGTAAGGTGGGCACCTCCAGCTCGTGTTTGGTCACGATGCCGAAGGAGGCTTTGACGGCCACGGAGTCCGACCCGCTGATGTTGAACCCCACGTCGTTAATGAGGTGGTTTCCTAATCGACCGTTGAGGGCTACGTCTGATTTGTCCTCGTAGTTGAGGAGCTGATAGGAAGACACGCCTGTTTCAGGAGAAAATTAGTACATTCATTGAAATACTACACATTACAAATGACTTTAGACATATTTTTGAATGCAAAACATATGATTAACTGATTATTCTGTTCAATAATATGTTAAAAGTAGTTCCAACTCCTAATGTAACAGTGGTAACAGTCAAACAACAAATATTATATCAGCATTTGTCTGCAGTGAGTACTTATACTTTCGATCCTTAAATAACCTTTTGCCAATTATTGAATATTTTTACTTGCATTTTTAGTGCAGTCCAATCTTAAACGTGAATATAATTTTCTCGTATCACACTGGTCTGTTTACCTTACCAAAGATTTTAATTTCCATTTGATAGAAAGGTGCAACCATTAAAAAAAACAACAAAAAAAACTCTGAGTTGTATTTCCCAGTCTTAAAGCTTCTTAAGGGCATAAAACTAAGAAATTTCTATATTTAAGTGTTAGTTTAAAACAGTCAAATTCAACCTCATTTACAGGTTGTTCCTCTTTTTCAGACTTCTGTTTCATTACCTGCTGTTATCTCTTTCTCCCCTACCAGGATGTCTTTCAGAGAGAAGGGGGTCGAGGCGTACTTGGTCTTCTTCCAGAAGTGCCTCTTCCTCTTCCTCATGACCAGGCTGAGGGGCTGGTAGCGGTCGGCCTCGCTCAGGCTCGGCACGGGGATCAACCTCCCCGTGTCTCCCACCTGCTTCACAAAGTTCTTAGTGGCTGCTGCGAACATTTCCAAAGATGCATGAGTATCAAAGCAGGTAAAAAAAAAATATATATATCTCCCTCTATTCAGAAATCACCTCCATCGTGTGTGGTGAGCTCAGAGCTGCTGAACAATGAGGGGGAGCTAATTCGGGAGTGTTCTTTCAGACTCGTGAAATGTTAAATAATGCAGGTAGTGCGTAAGGGAATACGGACAAGGTGTGTGTTAACCTGATAGGTCACTGTTGGCCTGCAGCTTCCTGTCACATGGGAAATTGGGTGGAAAAAAGCTAATTATAGGATCATTGTCTTAGATGTTTCACCAGCATACATGACTTTTTTTTTAACTGCTGACTAAAACTTGACCTATGATTAAAAGTCTTTATCTTGTCCTGAACATGTTTCCCTTCAGCTAAAACATCTGTTTTGGCAAGCAAGCTTTTGTCTCAAAGCCTGAAAAAATGCTCTGGATTATTATTTTTTTTCGGGATGTCTCCGTGGTTTCTGTAAGGTCTAATGTTTTTTCACGGCAGTCCTTTTTTTAGTTTGGATAATGTCCACCTTCCTCCGCTCGCAGTGTGTGTGTCCTGCGTGCTCTCGTGGGCCGATCTCTCCTGTGGTTGCGCTGCTGTCTCGTCTATACATCCTAAAATAACTTGCAAGTTGGAAAGCATCTGAATGCCACATGTAAGAAGCTTTAAACAGAGCTGAGATCAGTTTTTAGTTTTCTATACGTTACACTCTGTAATTCTTTTACTGCTTGGTCCAAAAGAGGCATGATTTGAGGATATAAAAAAAATTACACTCGCATGCAGCTTTGCCAGCTCTTTGAAATTACAGGAACAACTATTGTACATCAAAAGGGGTTGAATCTCAGTTATGCATACCTCAGTTATACCTCAGTTCACCGACGTTAGCAGCAAGTACCTACAGTATTTTGGTTTTAGTTGTACTTTGTTCTTTGGTTTTTGCACTTCTTGGTTTGTGGTTAAATAACTCACTTCTCACCTTTTTACCAGAACGTAACAAACAAAATTTCAAGGAGAAATAGTTGTAAAAAACAAAAACAATTTAGTTATTTGCTGACCTGTGCAAACCAACCAACCTCAACTTTCCAAATAAGGAATCTTAACAACCATCTATTGACCACAACGTGATCGAATCCCAACTAAGAGTAATTTAACGAATGTGCACAAATCTACAAATTAAATACTGAGATATATTAAAGAGTCACTTGAATTAAGAAACTTTTTATACAGTAAATAACTCAAAAATGGTTGGTCAGAGTTTGCAGTGCAGCTACGATGACAAGAAAAGATACGAAACATGTCTTCATCATTGAATAGAGCCGTACATCCCCTGACGGTACGTACTAATCCTTTGATAAAACTCTAAAAAGACTTGCTCAGTATCTCGAGAGGAGCTACACAAACACTGGCTGTTTCACTTTTTGCTGTGACACCGGTGACCTTTGGTTAAAAGGATATCTTCTGTAACCACCAGTTCATCACACTGCATGAAAAAAAAACTATGAATGCACCAGAGCTGAGCCCTCATCTGACGGAGGAACCGTCTTCCCATCTGCTTCAGGCTCTGTCCCCCGTGGCTCTGCCTCTTTAATGGGAAACCCGTCTGTTCTTCAAGCACCTGAAACACTTCCTGACCAAAGTTGTTCGGTGGAGGAAACAAGTGAAACTCCACCTCGTGCACTGACAGAAATGTGACTTTGAGGGCTTTACAGCTCAACTCAAAAGAAAAAAACACTTGTCAAGAATACAGTGTAGGAAACAACAGTGAAGGAGTCGTGATGTTTGTTTAGTTCTCTGCCTCCGGGACGTCACCTCGGGGACCCGCGATCTGCTCGACGCACCGTCTTGGCAGAGATTCGCCCTGGAAAACACATCAGATGAATGTAACGCGCACATTGTAAAGCGCTCAGGCTGTAGCAGTGAACAGATTTAGGTCAGCAAGTCAGATTTCAGGTAGACCGAAAAACAAACTAAGGGCTTCTTTATTTCAGGTACAACATCAATACATTACAAATATGAAGACTTTATTAATACTTCATCATCGACAGTTGACATTTAGAAAGTCTCCAAAGCTGGAATACTTCTTCACCAGGCAGCACGGGTTTGTTCGCATATGTTAGTGTGTGTGTACAGGTTAGCAGCAAACTTCCATCGAGCCGTGTCTGGACCAAGGCACCGTCGACGACTTGCTTTTTGTTGGGTTTTTGGTTGATTTTCGCCCATCCTGACCAATATTCTCCCAGCAGCAGGTGGTAGTTTATGTTTTCTACCTGATCATGGCAGCGACGCAACTGTGCCATGCACCTTAAACTTGCGAAAAATTGTTTGCGAGTTGGTGTTGGGACCTGAATCTGCTTTGAAACGGTTCTCCCTGACTTGTTTAAATCAAGAACGAGCTCTTTCACATCAATGCTGAGCTCCTTAGATGTTCCCACTGTAGTGTTTGTGACTGAGTCTAATGACTGTATCAGTCTTAATCACCTAAATTGATCATGTATGTGAACTTTATGTGAACTTTTGACCCTTACGCAAAAACTTTACCTGTACATAAACTTTTGTCATGTTGGCTGAAATTTCTGACAGGGAACTTGGAAGTTACTCATTTGTTTCTTTGTTTTATTTGAGAAAATGTTGTATTTTCATCAGAATGAGCGGATGGTGAGATCAAATATTATCTATTTTAAATCTCGACAATCCCTTCTCATCCATTATGTCATTTAAAACTACCAGCGAAATGTAAAACAGTCACTGGCATGCTTTGTGTTTTTCTGTAGGCTCATGAATCATCATCCATCATCAAGACATGAAACATTCGGTTGTTTAAATCAAGCAGACGTAGTTCTTGAACCACAGAGCCGTCAAGGTGGAGCAAACATGTGGATATCCTGAAAAGAGAGGCTCAACTTTCGAACGTCTTTCCTCGGCAGCGTCATCCAGCCTCGTCTTCTTTCATCAGTCTTTTTTGGTTGGACAAATTTAATGCAGCCTCTAATTAGCTACATCTTTCAAGGCAATTGCATGAGCCCCGAGGAGGAGGCTGGCCTTGAAATAAAGCAAGAAAAAAAAGGGAGATGATTGAGGAGGAGGAGGAGGAGGAGAGAGAGAGAAGCAGGGAGAGAGGTGGAGGGGAGCTTGTTTCAGTTTGCAGTAATCGCTCATCCAGGAGCCTGTTCCACTCAGGGATATTTGGATTTTTTTCAGTCTGGATGCTGTAGCTCGGGGTCGGGCTCTCTCTGACTTGTGAGGACGCTGCCTGTCTGGCATCCAGACATGGACCCCTCGTTGCGCTCTAGGATTACCGTCTGCCTGGTCATCGCCTTGGCTCAGGTGATCGCCGTGACCTGCCAAGAAGATGCCAAGAACGGTGAGTGACAACCTGACAAATCTGACTGCTCTCGCTGTCCTCTGATTGGTTTTTCTGCGTTGACACCTGATATGTTGGAGTTGCTGACAGGTTTATGCATAAGGGTCATAAAACTGTGTTGGCTTGCTTCTGTTTCTGTGGGCGTTTATGGTGAAACAAACATGTGTAAACAGTTCGTTTAATACCTGGAAAAGTTACTTTTTCACATTTGTTTTATGTTTAACTCTTGACACCAATGTTTCCTCCAGGTTTTTCTGTCTTATTAAGATTTATGATTGGCCCGACACAACATTTCCATCTGTATTTTATTTTATTTTATTTTATTTTTTATGAAAGTGACATGTTTTTGCAGGTGTGTTTGTGTTTCCCATTCCTTGTTTATGATATCTCTCTTAGGAAGTGGTTTTTGGGAAGATGCTCATCTCTTTCGTGTTTAGGTTTTAAGTGAAACTGCTCTGCCTACCAGCGACCGGACCACACTGGCCTTGTGGTTTTGGGATCCAAAGGTATAAATCACACCCACAACCTGGACCAGAAAGGTTTATTACGCCTTAATGAGGCACCACTTTCGTGTCTTTGCGAGGCTGCTAAGCGATGATTAAGAGTAGCTGCAAAACCTTTCAGGAATTAAGCAGAGATGGAGAAAGTGATAGTGAGCTCGGATCGCCTTGAGGCTAAACTGGTCTCACACTGCTGAGACTGAAACTCCAAATCAAGACGATTTCTCACAGACGGAGATGTGGCCGAACTAAAACAAAATGTCCCAGTGGATCAAAAATATCTTTCCCCCCCCTACAGGCTGCAGTGCTCGCTAAAGCACGCGTAGGGCTGGCAGGGCTATTTCAGTGCGAGGTCGAGGCTGAATGACGGGGTTTTGGGTGCCACGGCTATAATGATGTGGCCTCGCAGATGGGACGGACAAAAGCAGGCCACTAATTTTGGTCAGACTTCGGGCCAGAGGCAGACAAGACACACCCAGAATGAAAGGATGCTGGATATGAAATATGCCTCGCTCGCCTCCATCCAAGTTCACTTCCACTGAAGCAGCAAAAGAAGAACGGGTTTACTTATAGATGTCTGCAGAGCCCTAAAGGTTATGACATGTGTAGGATCTGTTTCTGGAAATGATTATGTGTCCTTTCAATGCTGTACTCTTGATTCTTGATCAACAGGTGTGTCACTACAGGCCAAAAACTGAGGAAGGAGTGTGATTCTAGCAATGAAAAGATGACTCTTGTTCATCAGACAGTGGCATAAAAACAAAAAAAGTTATTAAACAAACATAAACAGATATGATATACCCATTGGCCAATAAAAGCTTCTGTTTAGTATCGTTAAAGAGATTTGTTAAAAAATACACGTATTCACTTTCTTCCTGGAGTTTGATGAGGAGATCCAGAGGTGGACTCATGATATTTGAGGGCCAGGGGTGAAAAACTGAAAAAGGGCACCAACGCACAGAAAGTCGCAATACATTGAAGTTTTGACCACGAGAGAGAAGATCTATATCACCCTCTTGCCTGTATGCTAAATAACGAAGCACTTAAAACTTAGCTTAGCATAACGAGACGAAGTCCCGCCCTTTCCTGGTTTCCTTCATGGACCATGGTTGATAGCAAGAGACACATAACTTTTTAAAAATTACGCTGCCAATAATTACGCATATGATGTTCATCAACTAAGAAATTTATTTTACAAGTTCATTGTAAAAATAGTTAAGTATCATTTAGTTTTGTTTGAAAATATTAGGTAAACTACATCGTCGCTAACACGGCTTTGCTTGAAAAAGGCGAAAATCGCAGCCAGTCCATCCGCGTTATCTGCAGTTAATGTAGCTTGCTAGCTAATACACAGGACCCACTGTACAAGGTTTTGTTGATCGTTAAACCAAACAATGTTTAGAAGTGATCTTTGAAATTTACAAAAAAAATATTGAATTCATGGTGCTATTCGTCCTCACAATTAGCTTAGCATAAAACATGGAGAAGGGTGGTTAGCCTGGCTTTGTCTGATGCTAACAAAACCACCTGCTAGCATTATTTCCAGGCAGAGCTTCAGAAATTTGGCTAAGCTTCGCTAACAGGCTGTTAGCTGTATCGTAAAGACATGACACTGGTATCAATCTTCTCATCTTGAAATTTAGTTAGCGCCTTTACATGCACTATTTCTTTAACTTAAATAAGTAAACAGTCAAAATAGTTGCTCAATCTTGTGTTTTTTGGGAGGCGTATTAGACTTTAAGATTAATCTGCATGTATCACCTGTTACACATTGGTTGAAACGAGTAATTTATCAGTCTGCACAAAGATTAAATGAGCCAAATCTTTCTGCAGCTTCTGCTCTCCTGCCCCATGAATCATCTCATCACTTGTGGGAGTCCCGAGTGTCATTTTAAAACTGAATTCAGGCGCTCTGTTTGTTTCAGAGCCAAGCATGTCAGTTGTTGTTGTGAAGGAAACGTAGATTTATGACCCTGGCTGTCAGCTTGTTAAGACGATGAGTGGCCATTTTAGAGTTTAGCGTGCTGTTCTTGGCTCCAAGTATGAGAATGTGCATTTGTTTGTGTGACTTTTAGATGTGAGGAACTAAAATAGGCAGACTTCAGTGTATTTGAATCTTACAGGGTTAAATAAGATGAGACAATATTGGATTTAATGGATTATCAATCAAAGAATTACTGCAGATTCCTACATTTTATTGTTTTTTAAGGAACTTATTTTTAGACTTTTTAAGATAGTTTGATTTAAAGGATTTAGGCCTGAAGAGGTGGAAGTATGACATATTTTTTATGAAAACTGCAGAAATTACTTCTAATTTAAGTTGTTTTCTTGACATAAAGACAAAAAAATAAACCTAATTTATGATTTTTACTTATTTGTGATTCTCGTAGAAGTTGGCTGCAAAATAGTTTGGGTAAAGAAGATGAAAAATGCTTATTAATCAAATTGCAACATGTCCTTGGACCCCCCGGGCTGCAGTTCACATGGGCGGACTGTTGTTTTATAATAAACCTGAGCTGAGGAAGTTTTAGGCGTCTGCAAACCACAAGGTCAGAGAGCTGCACGGACAGTTTCCACTTAAAACGAAGCCCTCACTTACTCATGATAATTGCTCTCATGCCCTAAATCCAAGCTGTAATCACGTTTAAATGCCTACAAAATATAGTTTTGGGTCACAGGAGTCTGTAGGTTGTGAGTTTGCTGCAAAACTTCTGTGCAGAAAGTCAGAAACAAGAGCTTTTATTTTAAAAAAAGGCAGTTGTAGGAGGGCAGAAACAACCTGCAGCTCATTGATTCTGTAGTTTCCGTCGCTCCTCGGGGTGAAGCCGGTCGGTGCTCCGGGTGTGGCACCTCTCTGCTCTCCCAAATAAAGGCGAAGCCAGAAGTTCTACCCGAGCCCAACGTATAATACAGCCACTGTGGTTTCCCCTGAAATAACTTGTGCTTTTGAAAACGGGCCTCTCTCGCGGGGAGAGGCCCCACCACATAATTAGTGCTTACAGCAGGACGTCACTGAGCTGCCTGAGTTAAAATATGCTCGCAGAGCTCGTAACAGGTGGCTAGATTTGATTTTTTTTTCCCCTTTTCATTTTAGAATTTACAATTTTTACTATGCTTTTCTTTCTTATTTTAAAAAATACTGACAGACAAAAGACAGATTAGGGTTCAAATACCTACGAGTCAGGTCTAGATTGACAAAAATATCCCCCTTGATTATGTTTTTAATGACATTTAACACATTTGTCCCTCAAAGCTACATGCCATTGAGGAATCTTATTGCCATTTCTGAACATTTTGTTCAAATTCTTCAAATATTGATATTTACAACCTGCTGAAATGAGTTAAACAACAGCTGATGCAAGGTATAAAGTCTAAAAATCATGTTTTTAATTGAAATAAAATTGAGCTTTTTTTTTTTCCTCAGCACACGTGCATTTGCTCCAAACAACTAAATTAAATTACAGGATTCTGGGTGCACATCTTGACATGCCTCTTGATTACATGACATATAGATGAGATGAATGTTATGTACTAATGTGAAAACTGTAGGTCTCATCTAGTGTCAGACAGAGACAGAGATGATTACATACTCACAGCACAGACACATTTATGGACACATTTACAGCCAGGAGCTGTCAGACTCAACCACAGTCTAGTCACTGATTGAAGTGCCTTGCTCAAGTGCAGCTCAGTGGCAATTTGCCTGAATATGCCTGCTGGATACTACACTTCCCATCATGCAACACAGCAACACCTACCATTATAAAGCAGTTTTAGAGTCGTACTCCAGTAAATCTGTGGAATTTCCCTGTGAGCTCGGCAGCAGCTTCAGTTTATTGGCTCAGTGTAATTTACGCCTTTTTAATTTCACGTCTTTATCTGAAGTCTGTTGCAGTGACAGACTGAAAACAATACTTAGCTTGTTAAGTGAAGAGAGCGATGAGGCCGGCACTCTTTAACTTTCTATGACAGTTATCAGTGGTGGAATTTAACCAAGCACGATTTTATGGCATTCAAAGGGTTTTTAGTCAGAGACAGTTTGAGTTGACAGTTATTACATGATACGATTTTAGACAAAATATATGTTGGGCTTGTTCACTGTGATACAGGAAATAGTTAAAATGAGCTTTATCTTTATGAAGAACTGAAAATGGAAAAATAAAAAAAATCATAATAAATCGACCAAAACAACAGTGAGTTTTTACTGCATCTCCTTTTATTTCGTTAATATTTCTTAATTAATTAAAGTTCCTTAAAGTTCTAGGGAATCGTAGGGGTGCCATTAAAAAAGAATAAATCTGTAAAAGAATATAATGTGGTTAAATACAAGAATTAAGAAGTAAATCAAAGGTTTAGGTATATAAATGCAAATAACAGATAATTGCATATTTACATATTAATTATACTTTACTATTATTACTTTCTATATAATTTTAATGTTCTATGCATTTTTATATCATGTCATTTTATTTACTTTTAGGCTATTTTTCTATTTTTCCTCATTTTTTTCAGTACAACTTCAACTTTTCCTCTCAGTTATGACTCTACAAGATAATACAAATTATGCAAATATGAAGACAAATAACAAAACATGAAATTATAATTATATGCATCTTAATTTATGTCCATATTTACATGATAACTAATGACTTCCACTCAGTTTTTTGGCCTTCCTGTGACTCCGTAGGTACTGTCAGTGTTGATCCTGTATAACCTCCATTAAAAATACATTTTCACTCCCATACAGAGATAATATTAATCATTTATAATCAAAGCTGATTTTCACAGTAAATTTTCTTGGTGGCACAGCCCCAGTGGCCTAATGGATAAGGCACTGGCCTCCTAAGCCAGGGATTGTGGGTTCGAGTCCCATCTGGGGTGATGTGCTTATTGTTTTTGACCTGATGCAGCTGTTATCACAAGAACAATAGGAGCAGATCTATTCATGCATGAGGGCAGGATGCACAGCAAAGTATGGGTGCACCCTGATGGCCAAAAGTGGGAAGTGCAGCTAGATTTCCGTGCTCCTTTATTAATTTGGGTTAGTTTGAACTGATGTAATTTTGGTCTTAGCGATTTCTGTTCCATGTTTTGTTGTTATCAGATTGTTTTTAGAGCTGCAAATTTTATGTGCTAATACCAACGAATGTCTCCAACACACAGAAGGTGTTTCATGACCTCTGGGGTGTTTAAAGCTGGTGTGCGTGACCCCGTTTACTGTTGCTGCTCTTGCTTGACTCAGGCAGCTGCACAGAAAACGGACAGGTGTACTCCAACAATCAGATATGGAGCCCCGAGTCGTGTCGAGTCTGTGTGTGCGACATGGGGACGGTAGTGTGTGAGGACGAGGTGTGTGAGGAGCTCAGTGGCTGCCGGACGGCTGTCACTCCGGAGGGCGAGTGTTGCCCCGTGTGCTCGACGGCAGCGCCGACTCGCAGCACAGACACTGACGCTGCAGGTAAATGGACATGAACACTGGACAAACACCTTCAGCTCTCTTTCAGTTGGTGTGACGCATCATTATGGGGATTTTCTATCAGTGTGACGAGGGAGGGAGATGTTGTGTGGACTTTTTCCTTTAACGTATCCTCATGAAGAAAATGTTTATTGGCTGTCGAATAATGACACTTCTCTGGAGTAACAATGATTTAACGTTGATTAAACTTTTTTTCTTGCGTTGGTGGTTGGCATTGCTACTGTGAGGGTCCTTTTAAGTGTTGGCAGAGACTTGGTATAAGTGATGCTGGTGTTGATGTGTATCTGTGTGGTTGGGCAGAGGGAGTTTCTACACACAGGTGATGTTTATAAATGATTTCTGTTGTAATGTGATTTAAATATGAGCAAAATAAGCCAAAAAGATGACATATTTAGACTGAGTCTGCTGCAAAAGACAACAGGACCAGTGGGGTCGCCGTCTTTTCAAGCTGCCATTTGTAAGTTTGAAAGTTGATTTTTGAGACCATATTTTCATTTGTGTTTATTAAACCGAATGTCTTGTCTTCATATAGGAAGTACAGTTGGGTTTTAGAGTCATCAAACTTGTGCCGTGTGGTCAGTTGACGCCAAGTCAAGGTGCCACTGGTCCAGTGTTGACTCATGAGTGCCATACACTGTCATAAACTGTGGTTCAAGCGCTACTTCAGCCATTTCTCTCCAGCCACAGACTCCACTGAGGAAACCAGTTTTCCCATCACCGTGTTTACAGGTTTTTGAGCAATTACAGACCCACAAGAATCATGATTGTTTTCTCTTGGTCTGAACTTCTGGATCGGCTCCACTGGAGCAGAAGCTTTGAGCGTTTCAGAGCTGAAATAGACCAGCTGTTATTGTGACTAGTCTTCTTGTTTATTACAGTAAGAAAAGAGGAACGCTGTGATACCTTAAAGAGCTGGTTTTACTGTTTGAAGCAGCTGTGAACAGAGTTTTTCTTTGAGTTCCTTTGTTCTATGGTGTACAGAAATCATTTGATACAAGATGTAGAGCGACGTACTTGAGGAAAGTGTTGAAGTTCGCCGTAGTTTGAAAAACCCCATGATGATGCCCACACTTCACCAGCAACTGCCAACTGACAGGGACTCAGCCGCTATACTGACGCCCGTTGCTGTTCTGTCTCATGAAGATACCTGCACGGAAAACGGAAAGACCTACTCCCACGATCAGATATGGAGGCCAGAGCCGTGTCGGATCTGTGTGTGCGACACGGGGACTGTGGTGTGTGAGGAAGTGGTGTGTGAAGAGCTCAGGGACTGCCAAACAACCGAGGCCCCCGAGGGCGAGTGTTGCCCTGTGTGCTCCACTGCAGCACCACAGCCTCCTAGCACGGACAATAAAACTGGTAATAAATATTTTATTGCACCTGGCGGAGGAGATTTAAATGTGGGTCTGTGCGTTCCATAAATATCCACATTTATAAATCCACCTCCAGGGTATTTATGTGGATTTTGATGTGGATTTTACTGTCAGATAATAAAGATGAATGATGATCATAACTCTTCTAACGTGCTAATATTTAAAAATCAACTCCCTCGTCATCCTCTGTTATTGTTACCTCTTAACATCTGTTTATTGCCCAAAAGTCCTTCAATTTCTTTATGATTTTTTGTGTTTCATCCCAGATCTTTTCCTCTCATGTTGTCTTTGGCATCTATTTTCCAAAGTGGTGGTGTTGTAACATGTATGATACAAGTTTTGACTCTATTTGGCACAAATTTCAAGCTGTTTTCACTGAAATACTTCTTGTGAATTGTGATCTGTGGCCTTCAGACAGTACAATACATCCTTATGGCATTGAAAGGTCAAAATTACGATGTTGGTGATCACCCTGGTGGTTTCGGGATACTAAGCTAGGTTTGCACTACACATGAGATCAGAAATGGATTAGATGTGCGCTGCATGGAGGTCTTTGTACCCTGTCAGTGAAATTTGCTAAAAATGGGTAAAGGCTGACTCACTAGATGCAGACTGTTGGTGTAAGCCAGCCATTGGGCGCCTATTTCAGGCTCTACTACCCTCCCCTTGTGCTCACGTTTTCAAATTCCCTGTCTCTACAGTAAACACCAACCTCTGAGCTAGAAGATGAGTTACCCTAGCTTTTACCTGGTTTCTAATGGCACACGTGTAAACACGCTAGCAGAAGTTAGCTTTTCTGTTTGCAGGGATTTAGTCTTTTTAATGCTGAACAAACAGGCTGCAGATCGTTTATCTCCAGGTGTGTTATATTGGACTCAATGATCCCAATCAAGGATTTAGCCAACAGTAAACTGGAGCAAAAGCCTGAAAAGTGTACCCCCTTTTCTATTCATTCAATCGATAATCAATTCTGAAGCATTTTGAACCAAGGAAAATACAAAAAATCCCATAAACACCCAGTCTCATGCCTTTTAATGTTGTTTTACACCAACTACCAGCTGACAGAGAGCGACTCTGGGCACTGATGTCACTTGCTGTTGTTTTCCACAAAGATTCCTGCACAGCGGACGGCAGAGTCTACTCCAACAATCAGATATGGAACCCCGAGCCGTGTCGAGTCTGTATATGCGAAGCGGGGTCGGTGTTTTGTGAGGACGTGGTGTGTGAGGATGTGGGTGACTGCAAGACCACAGAGACGCCCGCGGGCGAGTGCTGCCCAGTGTGTTTGGCTGACACTCAAACTGGTAAAAGCTGGAATGTGACCTGCACATTTAGTGTACGAAAACTTCCTCTGTGGATGCTTCCTGGTTATTCTCTCGCAGTGTTTGCTGTGACTCCAGCAGTCAGACGATCTTGCCATCGTTGTCAGGACTGCTGGTGCTTCTGTGTCATCTCCCTCTCAGCCTGAAGCTTCTCGTCTTCAGGCTCCATCTTGTGCACACGACCTTGAATTGTTCATTTTGTTTCTAAAATATCATGTTCGGAGTTTCCCTTTGACTGTGTTCTCAGTTTTCAAAAAGGAATACATTGAATTTTTGCTGGATAAGATCACTTCTCAACTGAACTTTGTGCAGCAAAAAACGCTGGTAGCATCGTTTGACAGCCATTTTGGGAAATAATGGAGCCGCTGCCAACTTTTCTGCCACGCAAAAGGAAGTTGAGCAAGTAGCTTATTTACCAAATAACGTGTATTCCTCTGGGAAATTATATTTGTCATGTTTTTCTGTTGCACTTTTGATGATGGTAATTGTCATATTTAACTGTATTTGCACTTAATATGAGTTGCTTTCTCTTTCAGCACAAATTAAGGCTCAAAATGTGGAATTACACTTTTAAATTCATTGTTCTTCCTTCAAAGTTGTCGACCTTTTAAAGCCTCTATGTGTTGGATTTCGATATTTGTGACTTTGGCGACTCCTAGTGGTCGTTTGGAGCACGCTCAAAGCTGCAAAAAAAATCTTGACATAGGGGCTAGCATGAAAAATTAGCATGTTAGATAAACGCTGTAAGAATTTAAATAAAATAAAATGTTTGCCAGGAGTTGGGTGAGAGGATCAACACCTCTACATTTGAAGATACACTCATTGGAATTCAGAAGTCCATCAGGTATTAATTGAATTCCCCTGTTTCACAAAGACACCTGCACAGAAAATGGAAAAGTCTACGCCAACAATGACATGTGGAACCCGGAGCCATGTCGGATCTGTGTGTGCGATATGGGAACCGCTGTGTGTGAAAAGGTGGTTTGCGAGGACCTCGGCGACTGTGAGAAAACTGTGATCCCAGAGGGCGAGTGCTGCCCCGTGTGCTTGACTACAGCTTCAACATCAAAACCCAGCGTGGACCCCAACACAGGTAGCTGTTGCGTTATAATCCCGACCCGTTTGCGGTCTACCGTGTTCTAGTTTTAAAGTATTCAACCTTTTACTGTCCTCTGTTTCAGCTGCTGATGAGAAGATAAGTGAGAGCTGCACGGTCGACGAGCAGGTCTACCAACACAACGACATCTGGAAACCAGAGCCCTGTCGCGTGTGTGTCTGCGACGACGGTGTCGCCATCTGCGATGAGGTGCAGTGTGAACTGGTGGCGAACTGTGAGAAGGTCATCACCCGGGAGGGGGAGTGCTGCCCCGTGTGTGACAGCTTCGCCAGCGCCGGCAGACGGATAGGTGAGATGGTTAGGGTTAGTCTTGTTAAATCCAAACTATGAACGTATTTAGACTATTAACTTGATTTTATTATCATTTATTATAAAATGATTTAAAAGGTCAACAAAGGACATTACTGTACTAGAATCTGTACCTTCCAAACAAGGATCGTATTTTGAAAATTAATTTGATTTGATTGGAATTTATTGTGTAGTGGATCACCAGGTTAAAAAGCAATATTTAATTAACCTGTTTGGTTTTACGTTTCAGTTGAAAATCAGCAAAACAAGATAATGATTTGATAATGATGAATTAAATAGTTTCTAGTGAAAACTTGTTTGAAAAACTAGAGGAATTATTTAGGTTTAGGTTTGTTACGATTGTTACGATTAATCTAATTCATTTTTCTTTTTTGTGTCTCCCAAAGAAATTATGGGCTTCAAGGTAAGTTGTGATTCATCCTGACAGCGTTTTGCATTTAAAACAAATGTTAATGTTCTTCAAATAAAAAAATGTTGTTTATGTTTTTTATAGGGAGAGAAAGGTGAGCCAGGCGATATCCCATATGTAAGTAATCTCACTTAATCAAACTGATTTTAAATTGCGTGTGAATTTAAGGACATTTTTTATACTTCTAACACTTATTTTTTTTACTCTCAGGTGGTGGGGCTACCTGGACAACCAGGACCCCAGGTGGGTTTCTATTGTTTGTACTGTTTTTAAGTTCACTCTGAAATATATCAGTGTGCATTAGTGAGCAATGTACAATGTAAAGAGTTCATTAAATGCATTGGATGAGCTGACAGAAGGTTTTAATGTCAGATCATTTCTATTCACTAACTTGGACACTAGAGGGCACCAAAGATGAAGTAGATTTCAAAAACCTGCAAGAAACTGAAGGAGGATGATAGAGATTTATAGCTGCAGTATTCTGTATAACTACAGAAAATATCATGTAAAAAATATTAATTATCTCTTGTATCTATATTAATGGTTCAGGGTCCTCCAGGAGCTCAGGGACCAACTGGACCAAGAGGCTTTAAAGGCAGAAAGGTAAGTCGGAATTAATCAAAGCTGATGACAGCAGTTTTGTTAATATGAATTCATCTGTATGAAAATAAACTGCATATATTCATTAGAGTCCAGTGGCGAAGTTCAGTAAAGATGAACATGTTGTCTCTCATTAATCATAATTCCTGTAACCCCTGCAGGGCTTTGCAGGGCCTCCGGGATTTGATGGAGAGCCCGGTGTGCCAGGAAATCCAGGAGAACCAGGACCCCCAGGCCACCCTACCCACCCTGGGGTGAGTCAACTGATCGTTGTGCAGTTTTATAATAGAAAGTGTGAAAGTTAAGCCGCTCCTCTGCAATTGTTTGAAAATGTCTTTTGAATCTTTTCAGGGCAACCTCGTGTCTCAGATGACTTCAGGTTTCAATGAGAAGTCTAGTTTCGCTGGGATGGTATCAGGATCAAGGGTGAGCACCACGTTCAACTTTCTATTTTACCTGTACGAAAGGTTGGAAAGCTTGCCATTATGCACAGTTTAAAAACCACAGTGTGTGACTGATGTTTTTTTTTCAGGGTGAACCAGGACCACGAGGTCTCGCAGGGACAACAGGACCAGCAGTAAGGACACATTTATCTATTTCATAGGATTTAATGTAGAAATGCACTAAGTCACACTAAACAAGCAGCGTAATTAATAGCTTTTAAAGTAAGATTAATAGTCTTTACCATGATTATTCCTTCTGACTGATTATTGTTTTCTCTCTGTTCAGGGTCCACCTGGTGCTCAGGGAATTCCAGGAGAGCCTGGAGATCCAGGACCAATGGTAGCAACAGTTATTATGTATATTCACACAAAGCCTCGAATGAGAACCTGCTAGATTTAAATGTGTTGGAGCCAAAATTTTGAAAAATCGTATGCGAGTTGTGACGGTTCTTTGTGTTTGTTCTCAGGGTGAGCCTGGTCATCGAGGACCAGACGGGCCTCCGGGAAAGGCTGGACTTGATGTAAGTCAAAGATAGATTCTACTGTACTGTACTTAAATACAACATTTAGATATTTTATACCTCTTTATACGTCTACTCCTTTACTACATTTATTGAATTGTTTCTGTTTCACATTTTCTGCTCAGGGAGGATCAGGACCTGCAGGAGCTCCAGGAGAACCAGGATACCCAGGATCGGCGGTGAGCAGTCGTCTCCCTGCGTTCATATAAAATAACCTGAAATATAGTATAATTAATTATAAAACGCTATCAAACTCTGATGAAACAGAGGGGATGTGATCAATTCTGCACACACTACATTTGCAATATAATGCTACATATGAACAGCAGTAATTATGATGTATCAAAAAAGGACAAGGGCTAACCTCCATCCAGGGAATGATGAAAACATAACAAAGAATTTTCATACTGATTGGATTATCTGTGTAAATGCAGGGTGCGAGAGGATTCCCAGGACTTCCAGGTCACCCAGGACTGAAAGGACAAAAGGTAAGTCACACCGATACGTAGCAAAACGTATGTAAGAAGTTAAATATAATTATATAATCTTGTACAAACATGAAAAACTGACCCATGTTGATCTCCAACAGGGACATGCTGGTCTTCTTGGGCCAAGAGGTGAATCTGGAGCAGTCGGAACCAAGGTACGAATCTGTCGTCTGGTATTATGATCCTCAAAGGTTATGATTCTCATTTTGATTTATCGTTTGAGCTGTGCGCTTCAAATCTTCATCACACCCGTCTCTTTGTGTTTTTCAGGGTAAATCTGGTACTCCGGGTGGAATGGGTGCTCCAGGTCCACTGGTAGGCGACACACACAGTAAACGCACCACGAGAGCTTTTAATACAGACCCTGTCCATCAGATTCTGAGCCTGCTTGTGTTTCCTTTCAGGGACCAGCGGGGATGCAGGGAGAGAGAGGCAGAGCTGGACCGACCGGTCCTGTGGTGAGAAGACGAAACATCTTCATTTGTGGGAATAAATTGGTGCAAAAATGTAAAATGGTTTTTCAGAGCTGAGAGATTTTCTTTTTCTTCTTCTTTCAGGGAAAACGTGGCACAGAGGGTCACGTTGGCAAAACAGGTCCTCCGGTAAGGACTTAACGCTCCAGTATAAATGCAGTTCAAAGCAATAATTCAACATTTTGGATCTCTGCCTGCAAGAAAATGATTATTTGTGTGTTCAACTAAAACACACCAAAATGGCACTGTATAAATATATATTAAAGAAATCTGAAACAGTGGAAAATCAGATAACATGATGTTCTCATAGAGCGGTTCTGTCGACAAAGATGTTCATGCTTCTCTGGTTTTTAGACATTATTTAGCCAGAGAATACAAAGACACTGAAATTAAACCGTAAACAAATCAAACTGAAATTACTTAAAATTTTGTTTTGAATATTTAACAACATGTTCTTTAACTGCAGGGTCCAATGGGAATTGTCGGAATGCCAGGTTTTCCTGGAGGCCCTGGAATGAAGGTGAGCTTTTTAATAGTTTTTTTTTAGATTTGGCAATAAATGAAAGATTTGAGATGAAGATGAAAGTTTTTGTTTTTTGTCAAAAATGATTAATAAATAAATAAAGATCTTAATCACGTTTCATCACTTGAGCCGTTTAATTTCAACAAAACACCTCGCCGACCATCTTAAAAGGTTGTTGAACTTGACGTGAGTCTGTTGTCCCTGACAGGGTGAAGCTGGACCGACAGGTGTCAGAGGGAGTGCAGGACCACAGGGACCCAGAGGGGAGGCCGGTCGCGTAGGACCACCAGGACCACCAGGACAGCAGGTGTGTTACGATTACATCATTGTCTCTTTTATTGTTGTGTTCAGCTCTTGTATTTACTATAAGCTAATATTTATTTGTTTACAGGGTGCTGAAGGGACTGATGGAGCTCCAGGTGCCCGTGGACAAAGTGTGAGTGTTGTTGTAAACCAACTTTCAGCATATTTTTGTCTGTTTTTAGAAAATCTGACTGATCCGTCTCCTTCACAGGGTATCGCAGGTGTCCAGGGTCCAGCCGGGCTGTTGGGCCCAGCCGGCACCCCTGGGCCCCAGGGAACCACTGGAGCACCAGGACCAAAGGGACAAGTGGTACGAGCTCTCATTTCAGCTTATTTCCTCTTTCTTTATAGATGTGTGTGTAACTTTGTGGCTGATGGTGCATTCAGTTGCACACTGGGAGCTTTAATGGTTTGTCTGACCTTTGCAGGGTGATGGTGGCGTTCCTGGATTCAAAGGAGAAGCTGGATTCAAGGGAGAGAGAGTAAGCCTTTGACCTCCTGAAGTTAAAGACACTTACACTTCATTTTACTGTTACTTTGATTGATTATCAATCGTTTGATCGTGTTAGGGTGACCATGGAACTCAAGGTCCACTGGGCCCAATGGGAGAGGACGGCAAGCGAGGACCTCGTGGTGACGCTGGATCCATCGGTCCTCCAGGACCTCCAGGAGAGACAGTGAGTCAACTTTTACTTCATCTTTACGATCAAAAGTTTCATGATCTCAGTGTCAGAGCGTCACATTTTCCTTTATTTGTTGTAGGGAGCTCCAGGTAATAGAGGTTTCCCCGGTGCAGATGGTTTACCAGGACAAAAGGTGAGTCAGATGTAGTTCTAAACTATTGCCATCATCATCCAGAGCACGTTCTTGTCTGTGCTTTTAAACATTTGATGTTTGTCCATACAGGGAGCCCAGGGTGAACGAGGACTGCCAGGGTCAGCCGGTGCCAAAGGTTTACCTGGAGATCCAGGACGTAACGGAGAGCCAGGTTTAACCGGAGCTCGGGTAAAGCAGACATTCACCTGATGCTGTGTTGTTATTCTGTAATTCAGACGTGATTAAGCGCAGGTTGTCTGAAGCTTCCCCAGAACCTGAAAGAAACCTCACAAACAGGACAGAAATCACATAGAGAGAGAGGGGATTGCTCAAGATTACTTTGCAGTATTTACATATCTTCTTTTGATGAGAAAATCCAACTTCAAAAGGTGTCTGAAGTTGTTCTGTATCTGTGTGTCTTATCTCACAGGGTCTGACAGGACTAATTGGTGCCCAGGGAGCAGAAGGAAAGCTGGGACCAATGGTACGCAGAACCTTTTAATCGCATCACTCATTAAGGATTGCTTTTTATCGGGAAATACCAAGTAAGAATTATGTCATTCACTTCTTGTTTGGTCTTTCCAGGGCTTAGCAGGAGAGGACGGCAAACCAGGCCCAGCTGGTTCTACTGGAGGAAGAGGTCCAGCCGGACAGATGGGCCTGCCGGGACCAAAAGGCTTCAATGTCAGTATACTTATATGTGCTGCTTTTAAACTGCATTTGGGTGATTTTAACTGGATTTACAGAAGCAAAAATGAGTCACAGATTGACAGTAATTTATATGGATGGTGAAAAGATGGTGACGTCTGTGTTTTCCTGTTGATTTTAGGGTGATGCTGGGAAGATTGGAGAGGCCGGCAGCCCCGGACCTCCAGGTCAAAGGGTAAGTCACTTTCCACTGATGGAATTTAAACTTAATCATTAATTATTTATCAATACTATATCAATATACTGAGAGATACTGTGTCTGTTTTCTAGGGTGTGAATGGAAAAGACGGAGAGGAAGGCGCTGCCGGTCCAGCCGGCCCGGCTGTGAGCATCTGAAATCATCATCATTATTATCGTTCATAGTTTGATATCATCACATTTAGATCATATTATATAAACATATGTTCTGTTTGCTTTTCTTTAGGGTCCTGCTGGAAAGAGAGGAGAGCAGGGACCACAGGGAGTCAATGGTTTCCAGGTAAACTGCAGCCATTGTTATTTATTATTATTATTATTTTATCATAATCCTGATAATTACTGACATTATTTTACACTGTCCATCATATAGTAAATATATTAGTTGTACAGGCATTTTGATAACATCTATTCAAAAGTCCTGTCATAAGTTCTTGGTTCAATAGTTTATACTTCCACGTTAATTCAATGGAATTATATTTCATGAAGCACCTTGTAACTCTGGTTTTGAAAGGTGCTATGAACATTTTCATTTATCTATGTAAAATACGTTTATTTCCTTTTGTCCTCTGTCGGTGGAATCTTGAAAATTGATTTTAATCAGCATGAAATAAGAATTGTGTTTTTTATTTTTTAGGGTTTGCCTGGACTTCCAGGTCCACCAGGAGAGTCAGGAAAGCCAGGTGATGAGGTATGACATAAACATTATCGTGCATACTTCAATATTGTATCGTTATGATGCTATGAGAATATACATTGTCTTAGATTTTGGACTTACCATACTGTTCTACTCTTTGTAATACTTGCCTCTGACAATTATTTACAAAAACAGTCATCCCTACTATGTTTTTTCCTAAAATCAAAATATATTGTGATATTTGATTTTGATGCCCAGTTCTAGCATCGTCATGTTTAGCTGTGTCTGTTTTTTTCCAGGGTCTTGCTGGAGAGGCTGGAGCTGTTGGTGGTACCGGTCCAAGAGTAAGTCAGTTTGTATTGGTTATTTTTTATTTTGTACGTCAAATATCTTCCATCGTACACAGTGTTTAAATCACCTTTCAGTCAGAAGTCATCCATTTTTTTATTTCATCCAATAAGGAATTGCTTCATGTCTTTGTCCTTTGATTGTCCCCGTAGGGAGAGAGAGGCCCTCCAGGAGAGAGAGGTGAAGTTGGACCCAATGGCCTGCCAGGACCTAAGGGTAGTCCAGGTGGACCAGGACCAGATGGGCCAAAGGTACATTAACACATTGCAAACCAAAACCATTTGCAATATTTCAACTTGTTGCATGTTTACAATAAGCTTGGCTGTGTGTGGGACATTTTAGGGTAACCCTGGTCCAGCAGGTGGTGTTGGAGAGCCAGGAGGTCCAGGACTTCAGGGTATGCCAGGAGAGAGAGGAATATCAGGACCTTCAGGCCCCAAAGGAGATGCAGTAAGTTAGAGAAGAATATGATTGTATTGTCAGCAAAGAAGCAGCGATACCTCAAAATCTCTGCTACTGATAACAAGATTTCTCTGTTCACATGTGTTTGATGTATTTAGTTCTGTGTGGTTGTCTCAAGTAAATCTGGGAAATTTAGGGGATCACCAAACGAGGGAGAGTTGAACTGTATGTTTGAAAGGAATTCAACAGCTTTCTAAAGGATGTTGATCTCTTAACAGGGCTCTGTTGGTGAGAAAGGACCCGAGGGTAAAGCTGGAGCTGACGGTGCACGGGTGAGTCACAGCGTGATTGGTCAGGACAAAAATGAGCCTGCAGATTTAATGTCATATATTCCAGCTGTTTAATTACCACAGTTCAATATGTAGCACACACATAAATCTTCAGGACAAAGTGGACTAATCTCAATCTCAATATTCTAACATATTATCTTCATTTAATTAAAAGGGGCTTCCTGGTGCTGTTGGACCTGTTGGTCCAGGTGGACCCAACGGAGAGAAGGTGAGCTCAAATTCACACATTACAGCATGTCTTATACTGTCTTTATACTGGTTTTTAACATGGGTATGTAGGGCACGACTTGTAAATACAGGTCAACTTTTGAATTAAAATCTAAATAGGCACTAGATATGACCATGAACCATTTAGCTAATGCTTTAAAACTTTGTTGATAAAGTTTAAAATGAAACCTACATGTATGAAAATCCTTGTCATGTTACCAGAACTTCTTAAGAGTGGCCTCTTCTTTTATTTCAGGGTGAAACTGGACCACCAGGACCTACAGGACGCAGAGGCACAAGAGGAACTCCTGTCAGTACAACATGATATTTTTCATTAACTTTTCTCCTAATGTCTGTACCTTTTATTTCTTCATGATAAATTGTATATCTTTGTCTGATGAAAATAACAGGGTTCTACTGGTGAGCCTGGTCCAATTGGCGCTGCTGGCTTTGCTGGACCTGCTGTAAGTGGCCAATGAAGACAGCCTAACTCACGGCAGTCATGTTCACTATATACCAGCGAATAAACCGCTAATGGCTTGATAAATAAACAAATCTCTTTCTCTTTCAGGGTGTTGATGGTCAGCCTGGGGTCAAAGGTGAAACAGGTGAGCCAGGCCAGAAGGGAGAAGGAGGAGCACCTGGACCACAGGGGATGGCTGGGAAACCAGGAAGTCAGGTACATCCGAAACATTAAGGGACTACAATTTTATTTTACAATTTTGAGGCTAAAGCTCCCGCCATCTTTGTTGTGTATAGTTTAAATGGTTACTCTCTCTTCGGGTTGACCTAGCATTAGCATTCTTAGCATTACTCAGCTAACCGCGAATTCCAGCGTAGAGCAGCAAAATCATTAAGAGGTTTTAATTTATGCACCTGTTTACTAAAATACTGTTGAATCTCTGGGATTAACTTGAGAGAAGTCGCACAATCACCAAGCTAAACTGGGCTAATTTCTGCTTGTGTTTCGTGTTTCTAGGGACCAGTTGGTGTGGCTGGATTGAAAGGAGGCAGAGGAACCCAGGGTCAAACGGTGAGTACAGTGAGGGTTAATTTCTTTCTTATAACGTCAACAGGGTTATTCTAGAGAGAGTGACATGTAATAACCATACAAGAGGAACTATTGTAATCATTAGACGTTCTTTTCTTTTTGCAGGGTTCTCCTGGTTTCCCTGGGCTGCCTGGAGGAATTGGACCAGCTGGTGCTACGGTGAGTTTATTGGATTTAAAAAACGTAACTTTTACATTTATGCTGATAATCATGTAGCACTATTCATAGAATACAGCTGTAGGATGAAAAGGCATTGAAGTAATTTAAATGGATAATCATCATGCAGGATTCTGAATATGGATTTCTTGTCTGACATCCTGTTAAATCCATTTTTTCTTCCTATAAATTCAGTAAAAGCGCCTCGAAAATTGAACTTGTGCAAAAAAATTACCACTTTAGAAATTAGGAAGATTCTTATTAGTGTTTCAATCTCAAAATTTGGGCTCAGAAGAGATCATGTGTGTGTTTCAGGGTGCTGTTGGGCCAGACGGGCCCATCGGTGAGCCAGGAAAGCAGGGCCCTCCTGGTATTCGAGGAGAGAACGGAGCTCATGGACGTCAGGGAGAGAGGGGTCATCCAGGCCCTGCAGGGAGCCCAGGAGAGAAGGGAGACTCTGGAGAGGACGGTCCCCCGGTAAGATGAAGGCTGTGCTAAGCTTTCAGCAGACAAACACAAAAAAAATCCTGAGATTTTTTTAAATTCTTGTCTCCGCTTGGGTTTCTCTGTCAGGGGCCTGATGGGCCTCCAGGACCTGCTGGTACATCAGGACAGCGAGGTATCGTGGGCACACCTGGAGTCAGAGGAGAGAGAGGCATGCTGGGACTGCCAGGTCCTGCTGTATGTATTCGTTCTCACACTGTTCCTTGATTTATGTTCTTAGCAAAAAGAACATATAGCATTTCCTGAATTTCTGGGGACTTTCTTAACAGGCAACAAAGACAATATTAATTACCGTTTACTGTCTAAATTAGGTTGTAGAATTATTGTATAATATCACTTTTGGATTTCTTTTTTTTTTGTCAGGGCCCACCAGGAAAAGCCGGTGCTCCTGGAGCTCAGGGCGGACCAGGGCCTGCTGGTGGAGTCGGTTTACCAGGACTCACTGGGCCAAGAGGAGAGGCCGGGCCTGAGGTTCGTCCAGTCCATCTCAGTCCTTATAAGTGTTGAGCTGATGTTTCTACATGGACTGACTTGTGCCCAATGCTGCTTACTTTGACAGAGTGCTCATATACACTCAATATGTTTCTTTGCAGATAATAGAGCTTTTTATGTCACGACTTACCCTGTTTTTTGTACTTGAATGTCATTATAGATGTACAGTTTTCTTTTGTTTCTCAGATTGTCACATGTAAAGTTTATCATCTGTGTTAATTCAGGGTATTGCCGGAGCTGAGGGGTCTCCTGGTAAAGATGGTCTTGTGGGCGAAAGGGTAAGAGTACACGGCTTGTGTGTTGTGTGCTGTTTTACTTAAAGTCCTGAACTAGATGTGCCATTCTATTAAATTTTATGAATTGTTATGTGTACTAACCAAAGGTATGTGAATTTGTTTCTAGGGAGACAGGGGCAATCCTGGTCCAGAGGGTATGGCAGGTACTCCAGGGTCTCCAGGTGCTGAGGGCCCTGTGGGTCTGACAGGCGGTCCAGGACAAAGTGGCGAAAACGTGAGTTACAGAGACAGAAATATGACAAATTTGAATTTAATTCAATTTAAAATTCTGAATCATGTATCAATACCTGTCCTGTCATGTCTCTGTATTTGTTCTGACTTCAGGGTGCCAGAGGCCCTGTTGGACCTCCAGGGGCAGCTGGAGTACGGGGTAAAGTGGTAAGCATGAAGCGACAAAATTTAACTGTGTTGTTGCATTAAAATAGCAATTAAAAATAAATTGGTGTTTGTTTTCAGTGTAAAACAGTGTTTTCCAGTGGTGTGTTGATTTGTCACCCTGGGTCTAATTTTAGGGCCCTCAAGGACCACAGGGAGTGAAAGGAGCGGCTGGAGATCAAGGAGAGAGGGGTCAGAAAGGACACAGAGGTTTCACTGGACTCCACGGTCTGCCAGGATCCGCTGTGAGCAAAATTTTTAGCAACACCAAATGCTTTTGCTTTAGTGTGTTCTGATATTACAAATGTTTTTTTGAACAGCGAGTGCAAGCTTAGTAAGTGATATTTTTTGAAGGATATTTTTGTCTATTTCAGGGCGCCACAGGTGATCCAGGAGCTATTGGTATTGTTGGACCAGCTGGGCAGAGGGTAAGCATATATTGGCAGTGTGTGGTAGTATAAACAATAAAGATTTTTTGTAATTCATGATATAAACCTCTCAATGTTTTACCATACAGGGTCCTCCAGGAGTGTTGGGTCCACCAGGAAAGGAAGGAAACATTGGTCAGCCTGGACCTATGGGTGCTCCTGGAGGCAGAGGATCCAGTGGTGAACTTGGAGAACAGGTGATGCAAGACAATACTTTCTTTCATTTTTCATATTTCAACAATTAGTAAATTGGTATTATTGTAAGAGAGGTATAGTGACTGCAGTGGAAATCTCTTGGAGGGTCCAAAATGTAACTAAATATGTCAGCGTTCCCACCACTATCACAGCAAAAATTAAGTTTAGCAAACTATTTAATTTCCATCTTTTCTCGGTCAGGGTCCTCATGGTGAACCTGGACCACCCGGCCCTCCAGGCCCTCCTGGACCCCCCACCGCAGCTGTGGAAGACCTCTTCGTTCCCTCTTACGACTATGACATGAATGGCGGTGGCATGCCGGATGCTGTGGAATTCGTCGAGGACGAAATGGCCGCTGATCCTCCTCCACCCCCAGAGATGAACAAAGACGAGGCTCTTCCCAATAAGAACGAGGCTGCCCTGCGTGCAAACACTGGAGTCCACGCCACACTGAAGACCCTCAGCGGACATCTGCAAAACCTCCGCAGTCCTGACGGCAGCAAGATGAACCCTGCAAAAACCTGCCAGGACATCAAGCAGTGCTACCCTCAGAAACAGAGCGGTGAGGCTCCTCTTCTCCGATTATCAAGACATTATTTTCATTCATTTTTAGACGAACACTACTCATGTAAGTTGTTGCGTTTTGCTTGTATCTTTTCATGCAGGCGAGTACTGGATTGATCCAAACCAGGGGAGCACAAAGGACGCCATCAAGGTCTTCTGCAATATGGAAAATGGGGAAACTTGCATCTCTGCCAATCCGGACAACTTCCCCAGCAAAGCCTGGTGGACGAAATCCACTCCCACCGCCAACAAACCTGTGTGGTTTGGAGCAGACATGAACAGCGGAACCAGAGTAAGAATTCAAGAGTCATTTTGCAGAAGTTTTCAAATCTTCGATGGGTTTGATTTATTTAAAAAGTTGCTTGAGACTCAGACCAAATGACTGTAGCCACGTTTCTGATGTCGAATGTTGAAATGTTGAAATCGAGCCTTCCCTTGGATTAATGGTGTCAAACTGACCTAATTTCAGTTCCGATATGGAAATAAAGAGGAGCAGCCGAACGCTGTGGCGGTCCAGCTGAAGCTTCTGCAGCTTTTGTCCAAGGAGTCACACCAGACCGTCACCTACAACTGCAGGAACAGCGTGGCCTACAAAGAAGGGAAGAGCAACAGCCTGAAGAAAGCTCTGGTCCTCAAAGGCTTCAACGGCCAGGAGCTGAGAGCGCAGGGCAACACCCGCCTCCGATACACAGTCGTCGATGACGGCTGCTCGGTAAGTCAGCGCAGATTACTTAAATTTGACGAAACAAAGCGATCGGAAGCCGCTTCTGCTGACTTACCCGGCTTTCTTTTCCCTCAGACATCAAACGGAGCGTGGGGCAAGACTGTGATTGAGTACAGGACTCAAACTCCGGCCAGGCTGCCCGTGGTGGACTTGGCCCCCATGGATGTTGGAAAGGCCGATCAGGAGTTTGGCCTGGACATCGGCCCTGTGTGCTTCTCATAAAACACAAACAAGATGGACAGAAAAATCCCTTTTTTCAGAGGAGTTACATCATCACCAGAAATTATAGTATATGGACTCCTCTTTGTGTGAGCATACAAAGTCGATGAAGGTTAGATATTTTTTGTTTTTTTTATCGATGCCATTCTTCACAAATGGCTGCATTTCCCATAAGCTGTCGAAGTATTTGCTGTGGCTGCCAGCAACGTAATTTATTCAGCAATCAATACTTTTACAAACGAGAGCACAGTACTCTATGGGGAAATGCATGTGGGTGGAAAAATAAAGTCTAAGGTGCTAAATAAGATTACATTGGGTGGACTGTGGTGGATCAATGGATTGTAAACGTGCATAAACTGGAAAACAGCCGATAATATTAAAGTTTTGAGAGATTTAGTGGTGAAATTAAAGTGTATTCCAGTAAATAAAAGTGTTTAATTTGGCTTTTTCCTCGTAAATGCACGTGCAGAGGCCTGGATAGGGGAGGAGTTGTTATAGCAATGACTGTAGTTTTTATTTTAATGGAATAAAAGATGAACATCATGCTTGAACGTAAATTATTAAGTTCTGTGCCGGAACTCATTTACTCTATTCAACAGAAAAAAAAGCCTTTGTATCTCCTTTTTAAAACTTCTGTAAATGCAACATATGACTGTAAATTGCAAATTATTTGTTTGTTGTTGACTGTGGATGTGGAATAAATGTCTTTCTTTGGAATAAACCGAGGCCATAAAAGTTGAAAACGTTGAATAAACACCCAGCAAGATTTGCCTGGAAAATGACTGACACTAAACCATCTCACCACCAGAGGGAGACAGTGCTTTTCCTTACATCCATTAAATCACAGTTTACTGCTTTCACCTGGCATCACAGGTGAGCAAGTCTTTAATGAGGTGGCCTTTAAATCAAAACAGCAGCTCTTTAGGGGTTGAAAAGCTTAAAAAGTCCTGTGTCTTATGACAAATCAAATTTTAGCGTTAAGTTTTATGTCAGACTTGGATTTATGATGCATTAGTTCTCACTTCTGATATATAACAACACACTGGCTCACAAAAGCAAGACAAATGGCCTAATTTCAGCTGGAACAGACGTAGTGACAGCATGCGTATTGGGTGTGTGAGCGAACAAGATGAAAACAGGGGCCAGAGAGAGGGAGAGAGAAGGCGTCCTTACAGGAAGAAAAGGAGCCAAAGTTCACCGCGCACATGTTTCTGGGTCGACCTCTCCTCTCTGCGCTCGCTGAAAGACGTGACACTCTCGCCGTTTCCTGCAGCCCGGGCCTCGCTGCACATCTGTCGAGGCGGTCATTTTTAGCTGGGGCTGCTATTTTCATTTCGAGCATGGAAACTTTCAGGTGAAAAAAAAAATGGAGGTGAAGAGCTCTACGGCACAGTTTGACTGAACATTGTTGCCATTTTTAATACGTTTTCATATGCAAGCTGCTCCAAACAAAGACTGAATTACATACTTCAATTCCCAGAATGCACTTTTCCCTGTAAAAACAATTTTAGATATAAAGTTATTGTTTGCAACTTCACAGAAAATGACAGAAATGATAACATTTAGAGGATTTTAGTTTCAACACAAACACAGTAACAACTTTTTTTGTCCCCAGTGGAGAAAGTCCCCAGACTCCCTTCAAAGAACGTTCAATTTTGTGAGTTGTTGAGTCTCGACAAAATTTATGTACATTGTGAAGTTCTGTCCATGACATATTTTTAATTATTTGGACCTTATTGTTAATTCTGCAAATGTTATACAAAGGTATTTCTTCCTTTGTGTAAAAAACATTGTGTTTGTTTGTCCTGGTGATGTTCATGTTCTGAGAACTAGAACAGACAACACAGTCACAGGACCCAGATTATTTTCATCCCACATGTATTTCAATCTGGAGTACTTACTGATTGTGATTGCTGTCCACGTGGCTAATAAGTGCTACACAAACAGACATTTAGCAGTATTGTTGTTACAAAAGGACATATGAGGCTGGTTGTAACAGACAGAAACAGGCCGCTCAGCTTTAATTAGCCTCTTGCTCATCTCAGAGAGGAAGAAGTCATTTCTCATTTCCTGAGGAAATAGATCAGCCCAAAGGCTAAATCCTCCTCGTTCTCTGCGTTTCATCTCCTCCTGCTTTAATGGCGACGTGCGCCTTCAAAACCAGAGCGTTCCACGTGATGTGTTTGCGCCTGTTCACCCAAAAACGTGGGGAGGCTGCGACCCTGAGATGACTTGGCAGCGACGCCCAGATCCTGACTGGGGTGTCTCTTGTTCGCCGAGGAGCCTCGATGAGGTTTCCCAGCTACTCCTTTTCCTTCCTGTGCACCCTCCAACCCCACCTCACCGACGCCCCTCTCCGAAAACACTTAAAGAAGACTGTGAGAAGATCATGAGAAAGGATCGAACTGTTGGCCTGAATCACGTTCACTGGCATGAAAACACAGGGCAGAGAGGAAATCACTAATCAATTAACTTAAAGGAAAGTAGGAAGAGAGAGAGAGAGAGAGGTGGGAATGTGTTTCCTAAAAACATATATTTCATTTGCATTGCATTTTCAACATTTTATACACATCCACTTAAGCAGCATTTGCTCTTCCCGCCGTGTCCTCAAGTCACATGATCGATACCTCATCGTTCAGACCCTTCCTCTGCTCTCTTGCTTTGACCAAATTGTGAAAAAAGTCTTGCAAAAGTATAGCTAATAATAACAGATATTTGGTTCTACAAGCAAAGTGACTCCTCAGAGGTTTAACAGTCTGTAAAGCCTTCCCCTGTTGTTTATTCGACACAAGTTGTTAATTAAATACAGATAATGATACAGCACTGCTGATATGTTTTTTTGGACTCTCTTCTGCTCTTCTCAGGACATCTTGGTTGTTAAATACATTTACACAATGTTTGATTTTTAGACAAAACTTTGCCCAGGGTTTGGTGAATAACTCACATTTTCAGAGAGTTAAAAAAGGGGGATAAAGTCAAAATTTTGCACACAATAAAAACCTCAGTTGCTCTTGAAAGCTGCCCTTCATATGGCTAATGCCTCTGTATTCACACACACACACACACACACACACACACACCATCCACACACCCCTCCTCCACCGGCTGGGGTCGAAGCTGATCGAAAAGGAAATGGGCCGCTTTAACATCCCACCTTTTCCCAGATCCTGGGAGGAGTCTGCGCCTGGTGGCAGCAGAGAGAACAATGGCAGGAAACTGGGAGAAGAGAGAGGGAGTTCCTGTTGGCAGGACGATGCTGAAGACGAGAGCGGCGCTGCACCTCGTACGAGTGGACACTGGCCCGCCGCCCTGCTGAGTAGGAACTGGGCTCTTTAAAGCCGTAATACAGTTATTGTTCGAGATGTTTTTTGAAGGGTTTGATTTTCAAATGTCTGACGTTTGAAGGGTGGGATGTCTTGGATGTTCCGCTGCTTGACAGAATGATCAGATCAAAAGTGCTTTGTTAAGCAGATAATGTCACGATTGCTCCGTGTGGTTGATCACGCCACCCAGTAAGAACAGTGTCACTCACGAGGCTGACATGGTTGAGTTGGTTTCAGTTCTTGTGTATTTCTTGAACCTCTCGTTGTTGTGGTATCGTCCCAGTTTGTCGGTCCACACCAGAGCTCAGTTGACACCTTTCGTATCAAATGAACCAAACAGACTTATTCAGCTCAGTTCCTCTGAAAAGCACCAAACAGGCTGGAGTTGAAATCACCAGCGGGATACCAGTTCATGGATCGTGATTGTTATCTTTGATAGATTTGGCCATTGTTTTTATCTGTACTACAGGAAGACTCTCAGAACGGGACACAACCAGAACACAGTGATAAGGTTTCTCAATGATTTCAGCGAAACAGCCAGTGCAGATCTTTCTTATCCACCCTAGCAGCAGCTTTAGGGATGATAGTATCGGCCTTTTAGTCAGTCAGTGGCTTCAATCAACTCTTGGATGTTTTGCTATGACATTTGGTTCAGACATTCAAGGTTCCCCAGAGGATGGAAACTACTGACTTTGGTTATCACCTGATGTTTAAAGCTCCTATTTGTAAAAAAAAGTCATTCCCAAAATACCAAAATATATCAGATGACATGAAATTTGGTAAACATATGCGTATCTTTATGTTATGTCTTAAAACTGAAAACTAAAACTGAAAAACTCTATCACATTCCCATGATGCTCAGTTTGTAAATGAAGGTCCCATTTAAAGGAAAATAGGCAACATTTTGATTGGCCAAGTTGCTACCAGGGTGTATCTCTGAGTTCTCAATCAGTTCAAATGAATGGGTGTTCTCAGAGTTGGCTGCAAAGTAATATTGCCTTTTAAACCTCAAGAAGACGCATATTTTAAAGGTTAGCCTTGTTTTCTTATTTAGTCAGACCACAATGAAGCGATGTCGAAATGCTCTCAGATGTCAGAAATTACGTTGGTGAGTGCAATCATCACCAGTTTACTGTGAATCATGGCCAGTTCTACGGAAATAAAACCCCAGTTGTTGTAAGCTGGACCATCTTTCAGATCCTTTAATCAGACCTGCAGTTTCTCTTGCCACCGGGCTGAAAGATGGTGACAAAGGACAAATAAAGTGCTGCACCCCTGGCCGGCTATCTGGAAAGGAACTCTCCACGTGATGTGTTCACACATTTGATCATGACGTCCCTCCAGAAAACACCAGAGGAACGACAGCACCAGTCGACCAAGTGTTGACATCACCCTGCGATGAGCTGCTCGGATAATTCATGACCCTGCGGCGGGCTGAGAGGGCTGCGCAGCGACCGGCAGACTTCCTGCGGTCCCACCCAGGCCCGGGTCACGTCCATACAGCCGGGCCACATCGCTCACCCCAACCCCTGTACTGTACGCCCTCCGCACCCTCGAGCGCAGCCAAGAACTCATTCCATTGTTCTCGAGAGTGAGACATCCCCATGCATAAGTGGCCAGATCACGCTACGAGCCAGATGTGTGTATGGTATGTGTGTGTGGTGAGAGTGGTCGAACCAGACGTCTCTGCAGACAGCGGAGATTTGTGAAGAGTTACTGGAAACGGCTGCAGCGCTTTGTTTTTGGTTTGAGTCACTCTTCCTTCGAGAGAGAACAAGTTCATCGGTATCTTGAGCCGTGTCTCCCAGCAAATAAGTGTTTGTAAGGTTGTAATGTCAAAGATTCTCTGCAGTCATCTGTGAATGAAACAATATCGCAATGATCTTCTTGCTTTAGTTTTCTGTTGGTGGTGTTTTGAGATCAGCTGTGGAAGCTCTTCTTGTTTCCCTCTTTGCATTCCTAACATGCCACCTCTGCCGTTGCCGGGAAGGTAAAGTGCATCATATTTTGTTGGAGGAATTTTTCGGAGGATGCTCTTCGGAAATGGAAAGTTTCCTCCTTCGGGGGAACGGTCCACAAACTCAGAACGCCAAATAGTGATGAATCTTTGTCATTCACTCTGTTTTTTTTGTCAGGTGCACATGGGTGGAAATACACTGGACATTACACTCAATATTTTGAACAAGTTAAAGTAAAAGCTTGAAGACTTTTTTAATGCACACATAAGTTGTAAACACTTCTTCTCTGTGAAGGTAATCCACCCGACAGGTGTTTCATATCAACACGCTGATTAAACAGCCTCATTAGTGCACATGTGCTCTTCAGACCGGTCACATGCAGCAACTATTAGGCACTGAACTAAGTGCTTACAACACAGCTTCCTGGTACAGTGTAGACCTCAATTCACCTGTGAAGACAACACTTCTCTAAAGTGCCAGATGTGAAGGTAAGAATTTGCCCACTCAACTATAATCTGGTAAAAACCCCTCGGTGAGGATGACAAAGGTGCACTGGAGCTTCCCTGCACAGCGTCTGACAGCTCGTACAGACTTGATTTTTGTTTCACAAAACCAACCAGTTGCATCAGTTGTCTGCCAGGTCGGTGTCAGGCATCTTGATATGCTACACCTGTCAGGTGGATAGAGGAGTGCTCACTCACAGGGACTTTAACACGTTTATGAACTCTAAAGGTCTTCTTTTACTTAAGCCTGTAAAACAGGTGAGCACATGTACATTATGTCAACAAAATCAAAATAACCATATTCGCATGGCGGCCATTTTTCTCCGACATCATGCACAGGGTTTGAAGCGCAAAGGTCGTATTGCTGTGTTCCAGGTTACAGGTCGTATAAACATAGAAAATCTGACAATTTGCTATCATTTAACCCCTTTTTGATTGATCAGCAAGTGAAAAGACAATAGATAATGAAAATTCAGAGGGACATCGGACCAACCAACTATCTTCTATTAGACAAAAACTAATGTTTGCATTCAACTGCATTACCGTTCATTATGATATTGTTTGGATGTGATTAGGAAAGAAATATCAACGCACACCTTGGAGACAGTTGTCTGAAGCTGGAAGTGAAACACATGGGATGAAAGCAAACGTCGACATTAGCTCGGAAGTTGTTGAATGCTAACATCAGCTAGCTAGTTACCGAATATGTTGTTTTACCTTTAAATATGGCCCAACGTGCCTCCAGATTTTCACTGTCCATCATCTTTTCAGTCGCTAATCAATCGGTCAGCTGTAAAGTGACAAGAATTTGTCAAATTAACGTTCAAACGACTTGCAAGAATTGAACACAGAAGCATAACAGAGAGAGACGTTGGGGGGAAAATGGCCGCCGTGTGAATAAGGTCGTCTGATGTCTCGTAAAACTATTGGAGGTCGTCAGTAATGTGCTAAAGTTGAGTGAAATATTGAGTCACTGTGTGTTTCGTAAGTTCATAAAAGTCTGTTTCTCAGATTAGTGCGTCATGCAGTCGTGACGAGCAAATGTATATTATTATTTTCGACGACTGTGAAACATGTGGCCCAATATGTTTCCAGTCCGTCCGGTTCTGAGGAAATGTCCCCAAAATACGCAGAACTGCTAACGACCAGAACACAAAACATCGGCTAATTGCTTTAAGTTTCAGAGGAGGCATTCGGAAGTTAGAGGCAGTAAACAAGTGTTAGTCATGAGACTGAGGAAGTGTTTGCTACCAGCACACAAGAGCCGACGGATCAAGAGTTCAATGGCAAAGTATTCTTAGAAACAGGAAGCCTGCGATACATCCACTGCTCTGATTTCCACTGAGGTAAATAAAGGGAGGTGGGGCCTGTCGGGTGGTGTTGTGATAGGTAAACAACTCAAACATCAAGATTCAAGTCTCCACATTAGTTTCATCTCTCTCTGTGTAAAGGAAGCGCGCGGCATCAGAAAACCACACAGGATACCATCTTTTTATGTCAATGTAACAGGATGAGTGTTAAAAGTTGTGTCGTGAAAAAAAATGCCAGATGTTTAGCGCTCAGCAGAAAATAACACGGGCGGGGATCGGGAGTTCTGCGATGCCCTATGCACTGTCCAAAAAAACCGCAGAGGTCCTCTGTGGATTGAGGTCATGACTATGGAAGTCATGCAAGTAGCTCGTAAATATTACTTGCGGAGATAAACGGTCACGCTCGCGACGCACACATGCTTTTGATCGGCAAGTGTGCAGATGGATGCATTTAACACTTGAAAGAAAAAAAGCAGCATGTTAAGTGCTTTTACAGCTCCTCTGCCCGGAGTTTGATAAATGATGCACGGCGATGATAGATATAGCGCTCTTCCTTTGGGACTTCCTAATTGTACCTGGTCGCATATATGTTTTGGACGAGGAACAGACAGCAAACACGCCCGGCTTTGTCTGGAAACAATATTCATTTCAGAGGGAGACATTTTCTAAGGTCAGACAAGGAAATCCCACCCTTAATTAAATGTGGGAAAGAAAACACTCTTCCATATTTTCTTTCATTTGTCTTGGAGGGAAACGAGGACATTAAGGAAAGCAACACAAACACAGCAAGTCTTTTTTTTTTTTTTTTTCTGGTTTTCGGTTTGAAACAGCTTGTTTTTATTTACAGCATTATTACTTCAGTATAAACAAGCATTGTCTGGATTTTATTGACAAAAATATGTTACAAAAATTTGGAAAAAATCAGATTCAGTCCGTGACTAAAACATCTTTTGAAATACAAGAAAATGCATGTGTAACAAATTAAACGTCGGTTAAACGTATCAGGGATGATATATTCTAAACTCAAGGCTCACTTATTATCTTTTTAAAAACCTTTCAGCTTTATTGCATGGCTTTCTTCAGTGGATGAAACTATAGTCAGAAGAGACAGAAGCCTATTCTTCCGAAATGATACATTTTCAATAGGCAAAACTTGACATTTTTGAAAATACGCTGATTTGCTTTCTTGCTGATACTAAGATGAGAGGATAGATAACACATGCATGTGTTTACACAGCCAGCAGCTCACTAATTGAGCTTAGCATACAGACTGGAGAACAGTGGAAAGCTAGTCTGGCTTGGATCAGAATGCTAAATGCTAAAGGCTAACATCCAACAAATGTGTGAAAATGTGTTAATGAGCGATCTTTAGAGGTGTAGGAAGGAGCCACAATAGTTGTTTTCCCCTTGTTCTTTATGCTAAGCTAGGCTAACCGGGTGCTAGCTGTAGCTTCATATTCACTCCATAGTAATGGGAGTCTCTCTCCTCTCATTTTACTCTCAGCAAAAACACAAATAAGTGTATTTTACAGTGTCCAACTACTCTTTAAAAAAAATAATGCCATAATAAGACATTTTAGCCTATAACACATAGCAAATACATAAATGTCCAGTGTAACATACAATAAATAATCCATCTACTGCTACTGAGCATACAGATAACATTGTCCTAGTCCAGATTCTCTTTATTTTTATTTCTATCTCTAAAGATCATTTCATTTAAATTTCAACACAGAAAGAAAGTATAATAAAGTATTTCAGCTAGTTTTATATAGGGTTCAGTGCTACATGTTTAAAAAATAGTTGTAGTAGTTGGTTTGATTTTGTTTGGACAGAGTCGAGCTAGCTATCTGCGTACAAACCTGTTTCAGGTCCAGGCTGCTAGCTAGTGTTAGCTTTATAATGAACAGAGTGGTGTTAATCTTTGTCTCATCTAACTCTCAGCAGAAAAGCCAGATGTCAAACTATGACTTTTTATAACATAACAATTATTCATTATTGTCAGCCTACTTCCTGTTTTACAAGGCTGAAACCAGCAGCTCTATGACAGGACAGTTAGCTCCATCGCTACCTGGAAGTGACAGACTTCTATCGTCACACTACTCAGTTCCTGCTGATTTTCTTTCTCGGTCACCAGACTCTTTAGAGAATTTAGAATTGTCTTGTCTGTTAATTAAACAGCTGCAGTTTGTGGGCGCGTAACATAAAATATAACACAAGTGACATACAATGACGTGTTCATAGCTGACTTTAAAATCATATAAAGTAGTACGCTAAAAGCTGTCTAATCATAACATCATATTTTATGTCCCGATAAACCGTATGTCATATTCATATACAATTTGTACAATCACATGCACTTTTCAGTCGTATTTTCCTCCGTGACTACCTAACAATAATCTCTCCAGCATTTTGGAATTATCAGATGTGAAGCAAAAAAAAAACAAACAAAAAAAAAACACAGTGGAGCTAACGAAAAGTTAGCTGGAAAGATACTGCAGCTAGCATCAAGCCACATGGGTTAAGACAATGTAAGCTTATGTTTCTGACAACATTTTACTGTGAAATGTATGTTTTTAACTTAGTTGAAAGAACTGATACATAAATAGAAAACTCCTCAGAGGATTATGCCTGTAGTTCAAGAGTAGGCCAGCTAAAGCAGGAGTGATGTTTAGCAAAGCAAGCTAGCTGATTATTTCTTCATTTTTGTGTGTTTTTGTACTTTTTTGCTTTTACATTTTACATGTCTAGTTCTGTACAGTACTAAAAAGAAATAAAAGTACATTTTTATTTTGCCCTTCTAGTCAGAAAGAGGCTTTACTGCTTACCATTTGAACACTTCGCTATTCAAGCTAGCCATTGAGCTAACTCTGCACCATTATGGCTCCTTGTCCCAAAAAAGTTCTGAGATATGTGCCAACAACTAGATTTCGAGAGGTGGTTAAACAGGTTTTATGTGCTTTTCTTTGAATCAACACCTTTGGTGATAACAATCTATTTTTTAAATGCATCAGTATTCTCAAAATGCCCAGAAAAGAAAAACACAACTTCTCTCTTAGCAAGACTGTTAGCAACAGGACAGCTTCTTGTTCACCGAGGGATCTTCAAGTTTATTCCACACGATCAAAAAAGCTTTAATTCCTTGTGTTGCAATTGCATATGAGTCTTTGGTCTTGATCGCTGTTTGTTTTGGTAATATTTGTGTAGAAAACAAAAGTCAAAAAAAGGAAGATATGTTTTGGGCTGAGAGATTGGAAAAAAGAGAAGTTGGTCAAGTAGTTAAACTCCAAGAAAACACTGACGTCGATCTTCGTTACATCTTCGGAGAAGTCAAAGCATCGTCGAGGGCCGCCTTCACACGAAAGGGCTGTCTGATCTGAATATGTCCGAGTAGCTCTTGCCGTTCATGTGCTCGGTGTGGCTTTCGATGCTATAGCAGCGGTGGACCTCCGTGAGCGAAGACGCCACGTAGGAGGCAGAGCGGAAGAAGTCGGCGTTGGCGAACGTACCGGCGAACTGCATACGCTGCTGGTTCCAGTGTCTCCGCAGGACACTCTGGACCTGCAAGAGGAAACACAAAGAACGTTGATGGAGGGTGGCATAACAAAAACATAATGAAACCCTGCTTTCCAAACCTAAAAACTAGTCCCAAATTCAAAATTTAGCCTTGAAATATGATATATCTTCAGCAATAACTCGCTGAATCAAGCTCATAACTCACCTCCCCGTTGAAGAAGCAGAATATTGTAGAAACCAAGAGACCCTGCGTGGGGAAAAAAAAAAGAAGAGAAATTACACGATGGGGAATCCTTTAAGCTCAAACAGCTGCACAAGAGCCTGCAAAAAAATAGTTTACAGTGCCACATGTTCATGCTCTTATCCTAGAAATATGTGTACTATTTGCAGAATGTTGTTTTATTGGCTGTGTTGGATATATATGTACTGACCTGGTAGTGCATGAGGATCTCCATGATGTACAGGTAGATCTCAGACACCCAGTGGTCCTGAGGCTTGTAGGGGAGCAGGACGAACTGGATGCCCAGCAGTGGGATGAGGATGAGGGTGGCTCTCACGGCCCGCATGTAGAGGCTGGACTCGGCGTGGTGCGTCACCCTCAGTTTGGTGATGAGGACCCGGACGATGTTGAGCAGGAAGAAGAGATTCACCTGGAATTAAAAAATATGTTGCGCTCATAAAAACAACAAGAAAGGGTTAGGATTAGGGTTAGGGTTCGGTGCTTACCACCAACGCAGCGCAGATGGGACCGTGGATGATGTACAGCAAGGCTGTATTTGAGCTGACCCAACATCTGTGAACACATGGAACAGATCATCTTATCACACAGTACGGAAAACACGTGATAGTACAGCGATATGTTAAAAATCGAGAAGGATCACCTGTCGTTGTAGTAGCAGTGGCGCGCTATCGAATGTAGCACCGCTGGCACGAGTGGGAAACCTGCACAACCCAATCGGAGCGTTAACGAGATTCAAGTTTAGATGTATCATAAAATATTCGCATGAATGCTTACTCACCCCATCCCAGCAGGTAATACCACATGAGGTGTTGCTTTTCTGCAAACACCGCCACAACAATCAGTGTGTGCAGGTAGATCCCCTCGCAAAGCATCCAGAAGTAGTTACAGCTCAGCAGGTACAGGTGGACGAACGTCAGCAGCTTGCAGCTCGCCTGGGCGGGAAGAAGGAAGCGACGTGAGCTTTCACAGCTTTACAGAGAGTTTAAATGCAGAGGAAGACGCTGGCTACTTACAGAATCGTCACTCGTGTGTCCCTGTTTCTTGGACATCGTTGTGAGCCAGACGACGGTGATGATCGAGTTCAGCACGAACGACACGAAGAGGTTTTTGTGGAGCGTTATCCTCTGACAGCTCAGACTCCTGCAGCACATACAATGTGAGAAACATGACCATAACTTTTTGAAAATAAAAACTAACAATTTTACGCACTCACTTAACTTACTTACTTAAAATGGAAGAATATTCCTAATGATATGAGCAGTGAAATCAGTGACAGGCCCTGACCGATCATAACCAAGTAGAAGTGAGTCATTGCCGCCTGTGAGCACACAAAAACAACATGTCGTCAGGGGCCAGAATGACTTTTTATTGACTCTTTTATTCTCTCGTCTTTATCGGTCCTTACTTTCCCGTGATGCGTGGTGTTGGCTCTGCAGTTGGTGAAGTCCGTCCACGTCCTGTTGCTCTCCGGGTGGCGTCCCCACTCACCCGTCTCTGTGCACACTTTGAATGCCTGGACTGTCGACAAAAAAAAAGAGATTAAGCTTAAAAATAAACGCAATGGTTAGTATACTGCTACAGATTTGACAGAGCGCATAGGCGGCAATTAAATTTACCATGAGGGTCAAAATCGCCGTAGTAGTCCGGACAGTTCTGCTCTGCTGTTACACCGGCGTCAGTTTCATCCCAGCACAGCCACCCGTCCCAGGTCCTGTTGCACTCCGGCCCTGCCCACAACAAAAGGGCACACGCATAGTAATGCAAAATAGTAACATCAAAAAAATAAATAAATAAAATCCTCAACTGCTTTTTGACATCATCTTCTCACCAATTGTTTTTGTCTTGCGGTGGGACTCTTTCACCATCCTCTGGAAACATTCGTACTGGGCCAGAGCGATCTGGTTCTGTGTCGCCTGGTGTTCACCCCGATGGTTCAGATGCTCCTCCTGGTACTCATCCTCAGGGCTTGTCGCCACAATCAGCTGAGACAGATACACAAACATACATGAGACATGCTCTCAAGATGCATTGTGGGAAGTGTAGGATCAGGTTTAACCCGTATTAGAATGTAAAATCTTCAGCTGCTCCGATTTTTGTTCATTAAATTTTAGAAATCTGTCTCTCTTAATTGGTCAAAGAGCACAAATCAGTTAAAAATTAACTTATATTGTCACCAAAATGTGAAGAAATAGCAGTTTTGAGAGTTATATATGCTAACCAGCTAGCTCTGATCCATCCCAGTGTCCCTTTATTTGATTATGAATTTGACAGTTGGGTCAATCCTTACATATTGCACCTTTCAAGTTGTCCAATGTTGTATAAACCCAACATTAAATAAATCACTGGAGTGCCCCTTTAAAGACTTCATCAGGAGGTTTAGAGAATCCAACCAGTCATGAAAACAGTTTTAAAGGACATGATTCGACTGCTTTTTTTTCTAGACACAAAAAGCTAAGCTAAGCATAAAGTAAAAATGTAGTCACGGTTATAAATATTCTAAAAAACAGGAACACAAAATGCCACCAGTGCATCGCCAAAATACAGGAAATGCAATAAAATAAAGGCTTGTAATTCTTTGTCGTTTTATGGACACTTTTTAGGGCAAGAGCTTGAAATTCTTGATCCAGTGATGGATGGATGATCTTAATATCAATGCTGAAGATACAAAAACATTAAAGATGCTTCTCCTTTGGGTGAATATTTAACCAAAAACAGCATATTTCTGGTGAACAGCTGCACAGTTCAGATACCTTATTGAGGGCGCAGAGGACCAGAAGAAACACGAAGCAGCTCAGATCCATCTGCGCTCCGATCATCACGGGTAATCTGATGAAAAAGGAAAAAAGCAAGAGTGAGACTTTACACATGAAGACAATAGATAAATTGAACAGTTCGCTCCTACTTCTGTTTCCTTGGAAGTTATTTTTGTGCGATTCGGAGGAACGGGTAAAACTTTTAGCACCATCCCAAATAGTTTCCCCCCCAGAGCGCCATAAGAAAAAAACGCTTCCGGAGTCTCTGCAGCAGCGGCAAACGTGATCCAACACGCGGTGTGTTGACAAGGAGCTGGAGCCAAACCAGTTCACATGCTGTCACACCCATACTGTACAATGGTAACCTGTCATTTAATTAACATATTTGTTTTTGTATCATTGTGTTTCTGTATTAAACGACCCTGTAGTTGATTTTCCCTTCCTTAAATATCATGACTGTAGGGTCAGTCTCACTTTGAACAATGTCCAGTTCATCAACCTTTGCTCTAATCCAGAATCATGTAAACAAAAGCGCAATTGTGTCACCAAACCTATGTTGTTGATCTGAGATATCTCTGGAACCCTTTTTTTTGGATGTCGGGGGGATTTTACAGTTTTGGCCTCCTACTTCCTCAGTTCTCCACAGCTTCCTTCCTGCATGCTTATTATGCATGTTGAGAAGGTTTAACCAAGGTTTAGCCAAATAATGACATCAGTATGAGCGTGCGCACGTAGTAGATGCTCCAAGTGGTAAGCATTTAAAATTGGGCAACTTCATCTACACCCAGATAATACACAACTATGCAAAGCTGAAAGCAGAAGCAGAAATGATTTTGCCATGAAGGGCTTTTTTCCAGACTAAAGATAATCCTAGAAGAGGTGTGACAGTTACTGTGAGCGCAGTGGAAACTATGGACACAGCAGTTTAAATTGGCTGGACGTTTTATTGACATTTAAATTTAGGGCCCTGTCACTTTTTTATTTCAGGAAGTTGCTGCACAGAAGATAAAAATGACGATTTATGTTTTCATTTTGTGGAACATGAGTGGTTCATGTCGAGCTTCACGCTCTTACAAATACGTTTTCTAATATCAGCAGTCACAAAACACTTGAGATATGACTTTGTTTAACTTGTGTTATAATACAGTAGAGTAGTAGGGAGGGAGCCCAGGATGCTAATGTTAGCCTGTAAGCCACCGCTAGTGTCCAGGTAATAAAACAGCGTTATTTTTTGTTTGTTGTATTCACTGGTAGGTTGAACAAATTGTGTGCGTATAGAAAGTAGAGTATTGAGGGTATTAATTGGAAATGGATGGAGCCTTTTGTATATTATGATCCTCCATCGAGATATTTTTTGTGCGTTTGAGTTTAAGAGTTGCACAGATCTGCTGGTAGGTCAAATGTAATGTGTTGTCAAGTGTCTAAAAGAACCTTTGCTGCATCATAATACGTGGTTTTTATCTAAGATGGTGAAGATGAAACCATGGAGTTTACACAACCACTGTGACGACCACACTCGTCATAAGATCATCAGTACTTACCACAGTGGCTTTGTAAGACACTTGAACTTATATTAAATTAAGTCACATTTGTAATGTTTTATGACACCGAGGCACCAGAGAGCATTGTGTTGTCATTAAAGATGATCACCACATTATAACTCACTGTTAACATACCAACAAGGCATTACAGATGTAGTTCTACTATTATGTAATGAGCTGCAACGCCTTAGTCTACGAAACAATGTCATAAAAAGCAACATATCGCGGTGCTGTTTGAAGTTAGTGAGATAAAAGTCATTTTATTTTTCATTTTTCAACACCAGGGTGGTAAAATGTGTCTAGTAAGCGATGGTTTTCTGGTTTAAATGGAACAAGAGACGGGTTGTTTTTACATGTTTTGAAGGGAAACTACATGAAAATGCAATTTGGGCAACAGCATCATCTTACGACTGTATTTTCATTTTCAAAAACAACATAAAATACATTTACAGAAGGTTTCTTCATATAAAATGGAGCTTTAATACATTCCACAGCATGTAGACTTTGCAACATTCATCCCTGTTGGCATTTACACATTACAAGATAACAACATAAAACAGCATAAAAAACAGTAAGAAACACAGTAAACACCATAAATCCTAATGAAAATCAGCTGATCATGACAAAAATGAAGGTAAAATTAAAAGCATGAGCTACTGATCCCTAAAAAAAGAGAAAGTAAAAAATAAACTTATTCAACACACTTAGTTTCATGTTAATAAGGCAAAAGCAGGAGTTTAATCTGCCTCTTACCCAAACATTTTATAAAGTAATTATATGTAACATATAGGGCTTGATTGTTGAAGAAGAGTGTTGCATAATGACTTAAATGTCAAAGAATACCCTCGAGTGCAAGAAAAGACGCTGACAAAACATCCGAAACAGTCACCAGTGAGTGTCTCTGAAACTCTCCCCATCCCCGAGAGAGTGACACACTCACTCATCACTTCACTTTTCATTTGGAATGAAAACATTTTGTAACACAGATCAACAAACTTAATTTCCAACTCCCCCGACTGTTAATTCAGGAAATCTCTGTCAGTTTGCAAGATGAATGTCTCCTCGAACACACCCAGAGAATCGCTCCAACGACAGTCAATAACTCAAAGTGCAGTTACTCCCCGACTGTGTGAACCATCTGCCCCACAACACCGGGGTTTAACACTCGTCGCCATGTGAAGTTTCCTTTATTAAAAACATATCAGTGTGGGAATTCACATTTCAACACCTCACGGCCAACATGTGAGCAGGCTTCTCTTGTTAGGTGTGACTAAATAACAGGTGGGTCGAGGTTACGCCACATAAAATCAGAAGCATCCTTTTGTTTGAAAGAATTTAAAATAGGTATTGAACTGTTAACAATTTGAGTAAAAAAGCAGGTGTGTATAGGAAATCATACAAATCATAATACGTGCTTTTCTAACTCTTAAAACTATTAAATAAAACAGATTTTTGGTGGGATTTTCATCTTTTTTTCACCAAAGTTTAGGGAAACATTGTTTGTACCTTATCAAAAATATACTTCCCCTGCAACAAACCTCCTAAAGTTCCACATTTGACATTTGTAAAGTGAAATCCGACCTGTGTTCAGCACCGTAACCGCTCTTCAACACTAATCACAGTCTAAATGCTGACAAACTGTGACTATTAAACAAGCTTACCTTTGCAGCAGCGGGAGAATAATAAAAGCTCAGCCACCTCTTGTAGAATAATCCTTCAGTTTGACCTTTGCAGGGAAAAAGAAAAGCAGCGTTTTTGTGTTTTTTCTTGAAGAGTAGTCCGTCGGCGTGTGTGTGTGTTTCACACAGAGTCAGAGGCGACACTGAGCTGTAAAGATAAAAACCAGTCTGGGGCTGTGGATGACATCACATGCCTGCCTTTTGTGGGACATCCCTACACTCCATTACCACGAGTGATAACCTTTGAATTGTATCATTTATAACACATTTAATACACAACATATGATTTAAAAGTGACTTTAATGTCCTGGGTGTTGATTTTAAACTAAATCCTACAACTTAATGAATGTGTTTTAATTGTAGAGAGAACATTCGTTCGTATGTTCGTATGTGGTGTGTTTATGTGATTAATAATCCCGGTATGTCTACAGATTGACGTAAAAACATGTTCTGCATTTCAAACATATAAGAAATAGACATTATGTTATCAGAAAAATGCCGCTTTTCTCTGTTTACTTCTGTAAATCTGACTAGTAATTCAAGAACGGCGCCCTCTGCTGCTCCATGGCAACAGGGCATTTCTAGTCAGGGATTACTTTTTGAATGGTGACTGTATTAATCTGACTACTTAATGCTTCTTTTAACATATATGATCGCAGATATCCACATCAAGTCTGCTCTGAAGTGACAGGATGGCCGGGAACACAGCTTCTGATGTTGTCCGGATCCACCAGGACCGAGGCCCTCACGCCACGTTTTCCTCGGTATCCTTAGGCCCAGTGATTTGTGACACACCCCATATTACACTTAAAATTGAGCTTGAATGTCAAAAGGAACACCTGATCAATAAGATTAGATAAGATAGACTTTTAATGTCGCGCAGGGCAGTATTTATTTTCACTGTCGATGAATCCGTCAGTTATCTTCTCGATTAAACGACGAGTTGTTTAGTCTATAAAATGTCAGGAAATCATGAAAAAATGCCCAAAATGAAGTCCTCAAATGTCTGGTTTTGTCAACAACCCAAAGACATTCAGTTTACTTTCACAGAGAAGCAAAGAAACCAAAGTTCACACTGTCATTGTTACGCTGCAGTCGTGTTTCAGGATGGTGAGATGTTCTCGTCAGCTCTTGTCGCACCACTGGCCAGAACATGACCCCTATACATCCCAGTCCAGCACGTCCAGCTGTTGACACGCGGCGTGTTCGGAGGAAACCACTAGCACAGATTTGCGGATGTTATAAAATGAGCTTCAAATCTCCTGATATTCACAAAAGAGGATGTTTCCTCCAAACACAGAGAAAATCATGTGGAAAATGTTCTGTGCTCTTCAACTACGTCCACATCGTCTGCGTCAAGGAGTTGGCGGACCACCAGAGGAACCAGAGAAAAAGTCAAAGTTTCATGATCATATTTAGATCATTATGAGCCAAAATCTAGAGCCTATATTACCCACAATGCAACTTGGCCATTGAGTAACATCACTTTTACAAATGCAGTTGTAGCCCCCAAGACCAGTAAAGACATTTGATGTGTACAATTAATGGATTTAAAGACATTGCCAGAAAAAAATATCCAAACAATAATTGGTATCAAGTAAGTTTATTAATTTAGTGCACAAAAAGGCAAGACTAATTACACTACTATCATTACAGAGGTAAACACAAAAGGTGCCCATTTTGGAAGAAACAAAAGCCCATGAGGTTCGATGGCTGGACACAGGAGGAGCACACTATAGAACACATTGAAATCAATACAAATACATTCAGTGAGAACACTTTAAAACGGGAGTGGCAGTAGGTTCGATTTCAAGAAGTATCAGCACAAAGTGTTCACAAACTACTCCACGCGTCGCCGTGTAAGCTGGGATATACTGTACTTTCAAGCCGATGACTAGCAGGAGAAAGTGTTTTCATTCGTAAGCATACTGAATGATTAAGTGCTCAAATTGTCGCTACATTTAAAAATCACAAAGCTCAGGCTTGTACACTCCCTTTTGAAAAGACACCCTCTTACGCTAAACCTTAAAAAAATGACTATCAATAACATTTCTCATATCTCGTCTCGTCATTCAGCCATTCACTGAACACACCTCTCAGACCTCTCGCTTTGAGATGAGAAAAACAGCACAAAATAAGTTAAATCACAGCCATGTAATACATAAAATGTTGCTTTACTATATACATACAAAAGAACACATGGATGTAGCTACAGAATCCAGCCTTATACTTACAAAATGAAGTGAAAAATTTACATTAGTACCAATACGGAAGACTAAATATGGCAAAACTGTGGCTGCAAAGTTCCTTTTAAAATTTGAATTTATGGTAAATATTGCTAGTTGAACCACTTTCTGGTATTCATGGTGAGTGTTTTGCCAAACCTTATCATGAGTGAATAACGACATCAGTATTGTTGTGTTGTTGTCTTTTTTGTTGTACTATTTACACACTGAAAAGTCAATATGTGTCTGGGAATGCTGTGTGCCGGTGTAACAAGTGGGCTCATATTAAAGTGTGGTGTGCTTTGTTTGACTTGAGACAAAAGCTGCCATGTCAATTAGTAGAGGACAGATATGAAACGCAGGCATACATGCGACTTTGTTGTTTTAAATTTCACCTCGGTAAAATACTTATGTGTACATATTTGTTGAAAAATGGTCAAACCTAAACAAGGCAAAAGGTTTTTTTTCCTTAACTTGACTGTGCACTTACTATGAAAAGTAAATGATAATTAGGGATCCTACATATTTTAAGAGAATTTTACCTCACGACAAAATTAAAACGGCATGAACAGTGAGCTATAGTAGAATTATTTGTAATTAATTAAATGTTTTATTCAAGCATAGAAACATCCGGTGTATTAAATTGAACGTAATGGTGGCCCGTGGGCCACACTTTGGACAGCCCTGGTCAACGCCTATGCTAACGGCTAAACAAGGCTGTGCAGTAGTGCTAACGCTAATGCCAGAATCCTTACAAACTCACAATGTCAACGGTGATGTTAAGCAGGTATATGCCTAACAAAGTTGACATTGTTCACCATCGTAGTTAAGCATGTTAGCATGCTAACATTAATTCGCACTAAACACCACGGCTGAGGCTAACAGGAATGTAGTTTTGTACATATTTTGTCAAAAATAGAAATTTTGGTCTATTGATGGTGGTTTGTGAAAAGTCTCTGAATCACCAAAGTTAGTACGGGCAATCCATCTAATTGAAACAGTTCATACAAAATCACAAATGTCAACCTCATGGTGGCGTTAGAGGCAACAAATATCAGCAAAGTCAGAAGGGTTCATCCAGTGGGAACCATGAATGTAAGAAATTTGATGGCAATCCATCAAACAGTTGTTGAGATACTTCAGTCTGGGCCAATTGCTAACTGACTTGCCATCCCAAAAACCAAAACCACTCTGTAGGCCGTATGTTCAGCACCATTAACATTAAAACTTTAAATTGAACATCTGTTTAAAACTATATTTCTCTCTTCGGTCATATCTCCCAGTTTAAAGGAAGTAATCCCATGGTCACGTTGACCAGGAATTAATATATTTTCTCATTTGGTTGTGAAAGAAAAACTCCAAGGCACCAAATTCATGTTGTAAAGAAAAGAAAAACCTACAGGAAATAGTGCTGCATGTTATTAAAACAAGAAAATAATAATAATGGATAACTTGTAGGGCTAAGCAGAAGATTGGCTTTCAAATTATTACCTGCAACCTTCCAACCAATCAGAAACTATTGTCCCACACTCACCAGTCACACTAATGAATCCCATAAAAGAAAACTTTGACATGTTTCAGCGGTGAGTCTAAGTGTGGAATTTAAAATTGGATTCACCCGTGATCATAGTAGAGAAGTCCTGTAATAGTAGTTACAGTTGGCAGCACGACACTGAGTCTTCATTCAAGATGAGACAATGAAACGAATCATTCAGTCACAGAGTAATCTAACTGCTACAATGATGTAATGTTAGCTCTACAGTAAAACACAAAATATTTTCATACACACAAGGAAACATTCATTTTCATGCATTCTAACATAATCGTAGGCTTCAAACCTTGAATATCAGGTGCGATAACTTCAAAATGGCAGCTTAGCTTTACACTGTACATCTGTGATTATCACTCCGATATAAAGGAGTATTTCGTGTCATGAGTTAAAACCTTACAATTGTCTGAAAAGCTGATACCAATGATAACATAACTGAGTGTTTTCATGAACCCCAGAGTCTCTTTTTAAGTTAAATGAGGCAAACAAGATGTCAGGACTGCAAACTGGGAAAGCTTCTATATCTTATTTAATTTACAGCAGGCATTTTCGGTGAGGTTAAGTGCACTACACATAGACCTGTATCTGTGTCCATCCTGCAATCTCACCGGATTTAACTAAGTATCAACAACTACCACGTCTTTTGTAATCATTTAACGATTACAGGCAGTAAGAAGGCACCCTCTTTAATGCCAGTACTGGGGACGATGAGATATCGTGTTCACACGGACATTTTGCTGTGAAGAATCTCGCTGGTGATCTTCAGATTCTGGAAAAATGAGAGAACATGGTGCACGTACTTGTCTAACAGCAGCTACATAATGCTTGGACATGACATAGATCCTGCTTTATTTCTTGAGCTAGCTTACGCGTTCTTTGGCAAAGTTGTACAATCACAGAACTCAACAACAACAATGCCTGTGTGAGCACAAGTGGTCAAAACAAATCCAGGTCGCTCAGCACTGATGTGACACCATGTGATGAAACAGCTCAATAAAAGGTTAATGGGACATTAATGAAAAAATGCTGGGAATTTGCAATGAGCCATGCTCTAACTTCGCTTGGTCAGAGGTCTACCCTCGCGGACATGCTTGGCACTCCTCTTTTCCGTCTTCCCCTTCTCCCTCACCTTCCTCAGACGGCGTGGGGGCGGCGTTCCTCTCGACTCGCTGTCCTCCTGAGCGCTGGATGTATCCATCCCGTCTCGCTCTTCGGGAATGTTGGGAATAGCCCCACTGCTCCCGTCTAAGATGTTCCTCAGGGAAGGGTCCTCTGGTGTACAGGTGGCCGTGGTGCCACTCTCACTACTGCTCAGGTCCTGCTCTTCGCCGTAACGCCCTCCTCGGCTGTGGTGGGGCAGGGACGAGGCCCTGATCGATGGCCTGTCACGCTCCGTCTCACGGATATTCTGCAGTGGCTCGTTCATGTCCACTCCAGAGTCCAGGCTGGTGTCGTTGCTGCTTGGCGGGCGGTGGCGACTCTGGAGCTCAATAATAGAGTGACGAACTTGGGCGGCTGGTTTCCCATCCAAGGAGACAAACCAGGCTCTGGGGTGGGATGACAAGGGCTTGCCCCGGGTCAGTTCCAGTAGGGTACGCTCTGAAATCCCTTGCAGCTCGCTGGGTAAGCCTTGCCCGCTGTTGAAGGCCTGCATCCCAGCCGCCTCGTTAAGAGTCCCAGGCACAGAGACCGAGGATTCCAGGAGGTTACTGTAGCGTCCCCACACTCCGGCGTTAGGACCTTGGCCTTGCGGAGGAGTTTCCAGAGGCTGGGGCTCATCTTGGCTGTTTGGCTGTGGGCTGCTTCCTCCTTGGGAGTGGTGGTGAGGGACTTTGGGTAGTGTCTGGGTGTAGCTGTCTTTACTTGCAGGCTCAGAGTGAGGATCATACTCCACTCCGTTGCGGGGGAAAGTAGCAGACTTGCAGCCGGACAGCTGCTGCTCCTGAGCACTGAAAAGCTCTGGCGCCTGAATGATAGCCACCGGCTGGTTGTAGAGATGGACCAGCTTGTCTTGAAAGAAGTTGTCAGAGTTCATGTTGTTCTGCTCTGACTTCTCCCGAAGACGAGCCACCTCTTCGCTGTTGATGTAGTGAGACAGCTGGGGACCTTTGATTCGATCCGGAGCAATGTTCTCATAAAAAGAACCCGCCGGGTGACTCCCTGGATCCTCCACATAGATGTTGTAGTTGGCCTTGTGCCTCGGCGTGGAGGGTTCACACTGGACACTGCAGGAAGCAAGGCTGTTTTCGCCAGACCGGAACAACAGACCCTCCTCCATGTGGGTTGAGGTGGTCTGGTCTTTCTTCACCACCGTGAGTTTGGAAAAGCGTGCTCGCCTCCTTCTCCTCGGCTCTCGATTACAACTTCTGTATGTGAAAGAAACACAATGTCATCAGAACGACTGCAGTTTCACAAGGTTGTTTCTAAACATGTTTGGCCAATTCAGGGCAAGTTAAAGAGACGATTTTCATTTTCAGACCCTTCTTTAAAGGCCATATTTGTTAGAAAAGTTGGATTTTTTGACCTGCAAATTTCATGAGTTGGCATTGAGACTCAAAAATCATGCTGATTATCACGTGTTCACCAGTAATTAACCCAATGACAGGAAGTCAGTTTCTCTGTATTGTTAATACAACTCTGTGTTAGATTTGCTTGTTACGAAAGTACCTGCTGAGCAGCAAGATGCAGCTAGTGATCTTATTTCCTGAATTTGTCAGCTAATAGGACTGCTAGCTGCGAGGTGGCGAGATGTTATTTGCTACAGTAAATGCCAACCAATATCCCTCCCTAACTTCCTAAGAATGCCGAATCAAATAGCACAGTGCGAGCTGTTTGATTGGAAGTCCAAAGCCTGCTTCAGATGTTAAGGATTTTGATATAGATGCTTAACTCTGATGATCTTCTTCCAGTAGAAAAAGAAAGGATAGGAGCGCACAGATTATATGAAAAACAGACATCTGTAATGAGTAACAGTGAGAAAAAAAAGTGCTCTACATGCTGAGTTTGTATTTCTTACCGGCAGTGACACAGCAGCAAGGAAAGAAATCCAATCACGATAGCCAGCGTTGCTCCGAAAATTCCCACCAGCAGGTACGTGTGGTACGATAAGAAATCCAAAGAGCTTTCATGTCCCAGGAAATCTACATGGTCAGATTTATAGAGAGGTACGAGACGCTTACACAAAACTTACACAAACACAAATGTCAGAATTCACGTGAGTTACTGAGGTGTACCATATGTACCGTATGATGAGGGAAGGGGTGCAGCGATCCAGGAGCCCAGATGAGAAGCCGTGTACGTCCAAACCAGCTCTTTACCAAATTTTTTCACTATTCCCAGACCCTGATTCTCCCAGGCACCTTCGCACGGCATGAAGAAAATAGCATAATAAGCATGATGTTGTCTTATTCTGTAGTGTAACTCAGTGGCTTCTCCATAATCTATATTCTCACCAGTCTTTAGGTTGAAGGCCCAGGCTGGTACGGTATCAGCGGCCCTGAGGCGTGTGTTGTGTCCCAGGGGCAGGCTGATCTGAATGGGCCCTCGAACCTGGAGCTCCTCCCAGCCAGAATACAGCAGGACGTTGACGGCCGCCACCGGCTTCAGCTCCACGCTTCTGAACACTGCAGGCAGAAGGAAGAGTGGGGTGAAAAAAATAAGTGGCATCATGTGAAATCTAAAATCTCTTTAAATAATTGGTAAAATATCTTTCCATTAGTGTATTTCATTAGATTTTCTGTTCCAAGACAAGAGTGCATGCCCAAACTAAAACATTAGGTGCTCCAGACTAAGAATAAACACCTTTAATCATGAATGAGGCCTCGCTGTGTTTAACGCTCACCTGATTTGCTGACGATGACGCCCGGAGTGCAGTTGCTGCAGTCTTTGGCTAGGTGGTGCTGTGGTACGGTCAGGTACGCTGTCACCGCGGAGACGTTGCTCTTGTCAGACATGGTGAGGAGGTTCTTGGGGAACTTCACCTTGGGTTGGGATGCGCTGTCTGTACAAGCAAGATGGCGTTTCAGTCATCAAAACGTGGACGAATCATACAGGAAGTTTAAATGTATAAGGTAGTAGTCACCCCTAAAATACCCAGTCTGAGTCAGTAAAATTGGTGAACCGACTGGGATTACTGTAAAGTGTGTAACTTTACCAGGTAGCTTCCCGGTGATGAGCACCGAGTCTTCAAACAGCCAGATGTTCCCCTGACTGTGAGGGAGCAGCAGCAACGTCACAGCCGAGAAAACTGCAGGAAGATACGAACAAAAGGTCAGAAAGTCACCATAACAGAAACATAAATCCATCCACTTCATCTATAAATGATCCTTTCAGAAAAGATGGCGTTGTTTCATCTGATTTTTGAGGCGAGAGGTCCAACTTTTCTGTATTTTTTGGGACCTAAAAGCTGTTGATGGAGACTTGTAGTCCTGCAAAACCACCAGCAGATGGCAGCTATGCATCAAAAGCCTCTTTTAGGGTTCAGCCGTCTGGCTCGGCAGCACAAAAGGGAGGCGCCTCTGATGATGCGGAGCCAAGCGGGTCTCGACAGATGACACTCTTTATCATCCCTCTGATTTTATCCCTCCCAACACCTGCTCTGCCTTTGCTTCCGACCGGATGGAGGAAGTGGGACCACAGACAATAGAGTCAGAGTGAGGCACCCCCACCTTTTTTCTCCCCACACCAACATGAGATCGGCGTGGCCCCCACCCCCCTCTCCTCTCTGCATCTGATTCGGCGCAGGACAAAGACAGTTTGCTGAGGCAGCTCTCGACTCTGCTGCGCTGCTGTGGAGAGGATCAATAAAAAAAAACGGCTACAGGACGCGGCGTCTGGTTACACTTGACTGTACGCAGGGAACATAAATTGCTTCATCACGAACAAACCTCAACTTGTATGTTGTTGCAGACACTTCATTAATCTATAATGAGCATGAATAATGCAGCTGTGTGAACACAGAGGGGCTGCACGACAGGAAATAAGTGCTCACACACAGCAAATAAAATCATTTTCCTCTCGTTCGAGCCTCCCACTACATCACTGTATTGTTTTTGTGTCCACAGCTATGATGGTGTTTGTTTATGAAGACTGAGAGTATCGGCTAAATGCCTCAGTCGTGTTTGTTCTTCAGGCTCCGATCGATCCTTGTTGGAAAATCCTTCCTCCAAGTGGAGGTCAGGGTCAGCTGTGACCCCGGAGCTGCTCAGCTTAGCGTCCAGCAGAGAGGATGAGAACAATCAAGCTTCTTTACACAGTTTTGGGACCATTTAAAGGGGCTCTGTGTAACAATATACATGTATTAATCACTTTATTATCAGCCGCATGTGAGCGGGTTGTACTTGGTTGTCTACACGAGCCTTTAGATGGTTTTGCTGGAGTCGTTTAAAGCTGCTGGATTTTGAATTTCTTCCTCATCTCTGTGCTGCTCTCTGCATTGTTAACAGAGAGCAGCATATATTGAAATACCTTAAACAATAAAAAGAAAGAAGAAGAAGATGAAGAGCCGGTGTTTGCTCGGATACCCGCAGCCTTTAAATAGCCATGGTGTGGTGTTACTCACTGGGTCTCTTGGTGGTGCTCCAGGGCAGCGGGCTGGGGACGTAGCCCTGCATGTGCCCCAGCAGAGTCAGACTGAGACGTGGACTGTACGCCACCCGGAGCAGGACCTCGCCTCTCGCTCCCGTCTGGGTCGAGCTCGTCAGACTGTGGTTCACGTAGACGTCCACCGTGGAGCCCGGCAGCGGCTGGCGGGTCACCATGTCCCTCACCAGGACCTTCAGGGCGAACTGGGACTCTGGGAGAGGGGAAATCACCAGATTTAGACCCTTTTGTTTGCTCGACGTCGTTCGCGGACACACGTGTCTCCGCATGAGTTCTATCAATATGCAGACGAGCCTCCGCTGCTTCATCCCAGCAGAACTCGGTAACCTTTCCCTCACCATGAAAAAATGATGAGGCAGGCACAACGGAATGAGAGTGAAGTGGCAGAGAAAAGCTACTCGAACAAGTCTTTCTCACTGATTAGAGGATATCTGTTTATATCAAATCAGGTTTTTAAGAGATGAATCACCACAAAAACTCAACCTATGGTCCTGTTTTGACCCGAGTGGCTGTTCCAAGCCTCAGATCTGGTCTGTAAACGGCAGCTTGCGTTCCTAGAAGGTGTCCGATTGTGTGTTTTGTTTTTTGTTTTTAAACCCAAATGTAAACAGAGGCCATCGCCATCAAAAGAGCACCGGCTCACCTTCTGTATCAGCAGGATTACAGCGCCCCCCCATTAATACATCACCTGCTCGGGCCAAAACGATAAGCAGCCTAATCCCTCAAACCTTCCACATTATACATCTTAATCCTCTTAGCGCGCCGGCCGGATCGCCTGCGAGTTCTGTCCAACAGCTCATCAGTACATTCAGGGAAACAACTGCAAACATACAGCAGGGTTTAATTAAATATTAGCTTCATTATGACTGACAAATACACAGAATACAGAGCGTTTAAAGACCTCAGATAAATAGGTTGCACTAAAGGGGCAATGTGTAGTTTTTAAGATGGAATTCAAGCTTAGGATTTTAATATTTACAATACAATTAATATTTCTGATTCAAATGTCTTCATCAAAACTACAGACTGCTCCTTTAAAATGATCGTTTTCATGACATTCTGTGGCTGCTGTTGCTTAAATTCTTTCAAAAACTTAAAATCCTTAAGTGAACTGTCATAAATTTGACTTCAACTGACACTATTTTGATAATCTTTAATTAGAGCCTGTCTGATTTGCACGTTTTGGGGCCAGTATCGATACAAGGAAGTACAAAAATCATGACACTTCATAACTATACTTTATTTATTTACAGTAATGATGATGTAATGATACAAACTCAGCTGTTCTCAGAGGACAATAAAGTCCTAGAACTATGTTTGTAGCTAGAAAGTTGGCAGGGTAAAACAGTATGAACCTGTGTTGTCGTTTGTTTATTCAGTCATGAAAACAAAGAATTCATTTATTTAGTTTGTTTATGTGTTAAAAAATCAGTTACTGGAGAGTTTTCTTGTCTGGTTGAAAAATCTACATAGTGCACCTTTAAAATAATCACACAACCCTGCATTTCGTGACATTTATCTGCATTGTTTTATATTCACTTTTACATAAACTTCCCTTGTATAAACACCCCCAAAAACTGCAGGAAAACTTTATTTTAATGTATATAATAAAAAACAATTTTATCTAGAGAAATGTCATTAAAATGACAATAAATAAATTCATATTCAGAACTGTGATATACAGAATATTAACAAGGTAATAATACAAACTCAGACATATTTATGTTTTCCATAACTGAACTGTTTGAAGCTAGCAGGGTGGCAGGGTCCGCCACATATAAACACTGTGCTGTCCTTTAAGGTCAGTTTGTTTATCTGTGGTGAAAACAAAGAGAATTTGATGATTTAGTTTGTTCAGGCGTCTGATTATAATTCCTACATACTGCACCTTTAAAGATAATCACGTTGAGAGCATCAGATTGAAGGCAACGCTGCGTTTTGTGACATTTTTGTGCATTTTGTGAACATATTTGCAGCATTTTCCCCATAAAGACCCAATAAAACAGCAGCAAACGTCTTTATAATGTATATATTCTCAACAACAATTAAATTATGCAGCATTATTTTAAAGAAATGTGGTGAAGATTACCTTAATTTACCCAAAACTCTGGATGGACGCACAGCACCTGATTGGGTTGTGAGTCACAGTGCAGCTCATTTCCATTTTGTCTAACAACAATGAGACTCCAGCAGAGATCGTCTCTGGTGATGTTTACCTGCGATCAGAGCCGACGGGCTGATGGATCTCCCGGGAGCGGTCGGGTCGGTGCTGGACGGGTCTCCGAGCGCGACGGTGAGGCCATTGTCCCCGGGCGAGGAGGAGGAGGAGGGCAGGCCGCCGCCCTCCTCCTCCGCTCCTCTCACCGCCCCATCCAGGCAGGAGATCAGAAGCAGCGACGGGAGAAAGAGGAGCAGCGGCGGCGGCAGGTGGCGTTCAGCAGCGGGCATGGCGAGAGGGGGAGCAGGCTCACAGACATACCGAACCGGGAGCAGGAGAACCAGGTCCAGCGGTGTGTGTGTGTGTGTGTGTGTCCGGATCACGAAGGCCTCATCCCTCTCACGGTGTCTTGAAAAGGTTGCTGGGAACAAACCCGGTGGAGAAGAAGGATGAGCTGGTGCTGAGGCTGGGTGTGTGTGACCCAAGATCGTCCACACTGGACGGATGTGTCACTCCGAGTGCTGCAGGGATGATGACGGGATGACGTAGCCTATTTTTGTAGGCCAATCCGGAAGTAGATTATTTTTCCCCACTGTTTTTGTATTATTGCAGAGAATAGCAACATGACCATGATATATATATATATATATATATATATATATATATATATATATATATATATATATATACATATATACATATATTAAATAATTAATTAAAAAATGTAAAAGATCACACAACCTAGGAAGAGGTGGCCACACAAGATTGTATTATAACTTCAACATTTAGTTTTTTTCCTGAAGTGCATAATGAAAAAGAACAGAAAACTTCCTCTCCTCGTGTATTTCTCACCCCTCATACTCCCTGTAAAAGTCAAAGATATCACAGGATAAACAATAAAAAAAAGCAAAAATATTCTTAAATAATTTTGAGTAGCATCAAAAGTGTCACATTTAATAGATAAAATAATAAATTATTTTTTTGTGTGTGTGTGTGCTGAAAATTTGATGACTGTTGAAATGCAATGAAAAAGCCTCAGAGTGAGGGCTCTGTCTGTCAGGCCCATCTTCGGTAAATCGGGAGACGCTGTTACATCATCGGGGTGTGCGTGGCCCCCTGTCGGTAAACTGAGATCCCTGGATGACTATTTTTATCTCCTGCTTTGAGGAAAATGTGGAAATCCACCAATAAAGTCACACAAACAAACCTGTTAGAATTTAAGTCTGGAGGACAGGAAGAATGAAGGCTGTATTAAAACATCAAGTGTTTGGTTTTAAACATTGGTTAGGTAATGATTAGAAATTAGAAATAATGAAACGTAAGGAGATCAAACCCATACATCTCCTGAAAGTGTCCCTTTGTTACTGTAAACCAGGAGGGAAATAGCAACCAGCTGTAGTGGCAGTCAGGGCAAATACCTCAACAAGTAAGAAGACTGAGCAGAAATACTGATGTTGTGAGTTCTGTCCTCAGGGGAAACAAGGATTTTCCTGAGCTGTCCTCTAAAAAGGCCTTAGAAATGAAAACATCCCCACAGATCAGCCTGGATTTGATCCATGAATCTCTGGTATCAAGAACAGTAACATCTTATCTTACTGAGCTATTCCTCTTCACAGTCACTTCAATTTGCAGTGTAGTATCATCAAAGATTGTATAGTCTTAGGGTTCTCTTTTCAAAATGAGAACCCTAAGACTATACAATTTTTGATGATGCTCACCTGTTTCCAAAAGGTGGAAATGTTTTTGTTTCTATAAGTCGGTTTTAGAAAACTCAGAAAGTACTGAGAAATACTATTGAAAATATTTTTATTGAAAAAAAACACAATATGATACTGTCAGTCACAGAAATACAATTTACCTTTTCCTTCTTTAAAACATGTATGCATATGTACACAGTCACATATACACATATGAAAAACAAAATAACCAAAAAACAAAACAAAGCAAAACAAAAACACTCTGATAAGAATGTAGAAGAAAATAATTAAATTAAATTACAGTACAGTTTAATAAACAATGAACAACCCCCCACCCTGGCCCCCACCCAGATGGGGTCGTGGATCCCCTCTTTACCTCCAGAACAGTGATGGGAGATCACACTATCACATGTACATTTACAGACTGTTTACAATCCCAGAGGGTTCACCCTGTTATAATTCAGTGCAGCACCACAGTGGTTTGATGCTGTAATCTGAAGGTAAAGCAGTGGCGTGTTGCAAACATCAGCTGGGAAACTGCCTGGTCTTTGAGCCAAGATGGCTGCCTGAGTGAGCAGCCAGCGAGAAGCTGTGGTTTGTCCTGGTGCTTTGAATGATGACACTGTGATAAGAAGGTGAGTTCCGTCTGATCTGAGGTCAGATGTGTTTCACAACAGTCAGGACTGTTATTGATGTGGAGGGGAAGGCAGCACAGGGTTGAGCACTAGGACCCAGCGAGCATCAGGGCGTGTACACAGAGTGTGAGAGCTCACCTGGGCTCCTCCTCCTGTGATGAAGCTCACCTGAGAGATCTCAGCAGCCGAGGACAGACTGTGTTTACTCTCACCTGCTGCTGTCAGTCCTTTAAAGGTAAGATATGATTTAACTTTACAATAACATTCAGCTAACCAGCTAACATTCAGCTAACCAGCTAACATTCAGCTAACCAGCTAACATTGTGAGCAGAGTGAAGGATCAACAGTGTTGATGTCCTGTCAAAGACGTCTCTGTGTGTCCGTCCTGTCTCCTAACAGCACTCTGTAGCTCAGAGGTGACAGTCTGACAGCCTGGAGCTTCAGCTGGAGATGGAAAAGCAGCCAGTTCACTACTGAGTCTAACAAGTCAACAACATAAACTCACTAAATGTCAAGAAAGGAAATATTTTGATTCTTATTTTCATTATAAACTGAAAAATCCAACCATCTGAACTCAAGTTTCTCTCTCTGACTGAACTGAGATCAGTTTAATCTGCTTGTTAACTCATCGTCAAACTCACTTCATTCAAACTGGACCTGAATTGAATCACAGTCACAAACACTAACATGTAACTTTACAGTGTGTTTGATGAGGTTCTAGTTAATAAAAACTCACAAAGTATCTGCAGCACAGCTGAAGGATTTTATAACACAAGTTGTTAGCTGAATGTTTCTTCATGACAACTTGTGAGTTGTGTGTGAGTTGTTGTGTCATGACCTCATAGAAACTAACAGTCAGTTAAAGTGATGTTGGTCTGTGAAAGTCACTAAAGCTGCTCTGTTGAACCAAAGTAACTACAACTGAACATGTATTTGACCTTTATACTCTTATTAAACACACAAGTCATCAGATTTCACTGATATGATTCATACGATTTGTTTAATGTGTAACTCTAACAGCATCTTCGGGCGGCGCCGGTCCAAAGTCTCATTCACTGTGATCGTTGTGGCGCAGACAGTCGTGTCCGTGTGAACGTCCAGCTGAAGGTAATGTAACACATTTAAACTGTTTGATTTGTTAACACAAGCTGTCGTTAGCTTAGCAACACTAGAAACGGCAACAATCTGCCGCTTGATTGTTCACTTCTGCAAACTCACAGCTGTGAGTTCAAACAGCCGCCATTACAAACGTCATCCTCCATGTTGAGAGGTGAACGGTGGAGGAAGAGCAGAGGTGGAGTTAGTTGGTCATCAGTAGTTGATGTGGAGACAGCAGGAAGCAGCATTCAGAGGACAGTGAGCAGAGGAAAGCTTTTATTTTGTAATGAACGAATAAAAATCTCAGTGTTCACTAAATGAGCTGTCAGAGCTGTGAACACTCCTCCAACAGGAAGTGTCGCCTCGTTCTGTCACTGTTGACTGAAATGTGATCAATAATCAGATCAAACTCATTGACTCCACACCAACTGACACGCTTTTATTTTGAAGGATTTGTCTACTGTACTAACTTCCACAGGTGAAAGTAACTAAGTATTGCAGTGTCTGGCTTAGCAGGATAGACTGACGAGAGAGAAGCTGCAGGCTGGAACATGAACTAATGTTTGCTGCTCACTGTCATGGTGCTTCTTCCTCCTCTGGTGACCAGATGTTCCTGATGAGATTAGAGGATGAAGCAAAACCTCCATCAAAGTTTTAAATAATTACACCTGCATCCACACAAGGAGAAGATGTGTTGCATCATTTCTGGGGCCCAACGCAACTTTAATAGTCAGAATGTAGCATCATTATAGGATTGTTGTGGGAGTGTAACCAGTGAAATGACAGTAGAAGTGGAGTTAGTTGGTCAGCGTTTCAACACAGAGCGGTTGTCACTGTGTAGCTCGGCTTACTGATGACTGAAGGCAGCTTTTCCTGCCTGAATGAGCCTGTGGACGAGCTGCTGCTCTCCCGCTGTCTGACTGTTAGTGCTTAAAGTAGGCCCATTATGTTTCTTGAAATTAAAAGATATCAGAGAAACGTGTGTGTTGACTCCACCACAGCGTCATGACGTCATCTAGTGGATTGATCCAAGTCCAGCAGCAGATGTTCTGACAGGAGACGTGACGTCAGTGACAGACGTCATAGCCTCTACAGACAAAACCCACCTGAACACACCTGAGACTTTCATATTTTATATTAACACAACAGGTTATTAGAACAATTTCTGCCTCTTGGTTAAATCAACTTGTCAGCATTTGTTTTTAATCAGTTATTTAACACTCCAAGCTGCACAGAAAGTCTCCACAGTCATGAACAGAAGGACAGTGACTGTTTTTATACCTTATAAAATATAATGGTTATGTAGAAATGACATACCAAAATTTAAAGTAAATATTATAAAACATGTAATGAGAGATCGTCCTCTGGAGTCACTGGTGTTACTGTGTGACAAAAGTCTTTTATTTTGAAACAAACCTCACACTGATGACATCACTTTCCTTCCTGCAGATCAGTGAAGACAGGTCCTGGATCAGTCCACTGTCTCTTTTCTGTCAGAGGACATTTTCACATTTGTCTCCAGATTTCACGTCACTGCTGTGAGCGACTTTATTAGTAGAGAACAGTAAAAAACAGAAAACAAACTGATTTAATGACCTGATTTAGTTTTGGTTTGATGTGCTGTAGCTGCCATTTAGTGAAATATGTATTAATAGAGTCAGTGAGTTGTGGAATAATGTGCTCTGAGTTTAAATGTTAGAAGAGGAAGTCGACTTTCAGACATTTTGTCCTTCAAGAGTGTTTCTGAGCCAAAGGCTGATTTCAGTTGATGTGCAGATGAATGATTTGTGTTTCCTCTCCAGATGAAAGTGTGTGTGAGCTGAGCAGCATGAATCAGTGTGAAGACAGAGAGGAGGGAGGCCCTCCCTCTAAAACCACTGGACCTGGTCCTGGACCTGGACCTGGACCTGGACCTGGACCTGGACCTGAGCCCAGCTGTGTGTCCTTCAAGAGTGACCAGTCAATAGATTGTTTCATTTATTTTAAAGGACAACCAGCTCCTGCTGTAAAGAGGTGAGCTGTTAATAACATTAATATGTGACTGATTCATGTTTTAACAGTAGAGAAAGATGTTTTTTGAAACCTGATGTTTATTTTCAGCTTTGTTCTTCTTCACTTAAATTTATCTTCTCACTTTAGAAAGCTGCCCAATAGAACCAGTCTTCAACTCTTCATTTCACTTTATTGAATTAGTTTGGTCCAATATTCTCTGAAGCTCTATTCCTGATGTTTTCCACTATTTTATGGACAGAAGCTTCTGTGTCTGAAGACCAGAAAGTGAATTAACATCTCTGGTGGTCTTCTTCTCTGTCCAACAGGAGACCAGCCTCTAATGGACCTGGACCTGAGCCCAGCTGTGTGTCCTTCAGGTGTGACTGGTCAAAGCATCATTTAATTGATTTTAAAGAAGAAAAACCTTCAGCTGTAAAGAGGTGAGCTGTTAATGACATAAATATGATACCCATTCAAGTTTTATGTTATTTATTCAGAGGAATTTGTTTAAACTTGTTTTTTTCATCATTGTTTTTCTTTAGTACATTTATATTCTCACATGTGAAACCAGTCTTCATCTCTTCAGTCCAGTTTAACATTTGTCTGATGATTTAACCTCTTCATCATGTTTGACTTTATATAGTGTTTGTTTGTGAAACGTGTAGTAAAACAGTTTGTATTTGTGATTCTCATTTTGATTCAGTTGATCTGAGCTCAGTCTCAGTCTTTGACAGTATGTGTTAGCAGCCGACTCCTCCTGTCTTTTCTCAAAGTGCCCTCAGCTGTTAAATCAGCTGCTGTAGTTGATCTGAAGTTCGCAGACTTTCCATTCAAACACCTGTTTGCAGCGACCGTCCATGTTTCTCTGATTAGATCCACTGGGACGCTTCAGATTGTGTAGTTTCTGTGTGTTTCTTACACATCCTGAGCTCTAAGACAATAGTGAGTAGGAGAAGACAGGATGGGACAGACACAATGTGACTGATTCTTCATGATTCCTCCACAGAGTCGACCAGGAGAGCTCAGAGGTTCCCAGAGGTCCGTCTGTCCAGCAGCATCAGACACAGCTGGACTCCATATTTATGGTCTGTACATGAACAACAGCTACTTTTACATCCAGTCTGTTCACAATAATCTCCATGCTGCACTTTACAGACCAGTGGTGAATCTGTCCAACATGGATCTGATGTTAAATGTTGTCATTCACATAATATTCTGTTTCAGCTGCTGGAGGAGAACATTGTGACTTTTGTGAAGAACGAGCTGAAGAAGGTCCAGAAGGTTCTGAGTTCAGATTACCCAGAATGCTTAGAGAGTCAAAGTGATGATGAGGAGGTGTTGGACGGTGAGGATGAAGAGCAGAGGAGGAGCAGCAGAGAGGCATTTCTGAAGATCACACTTCACTTCCTGAGGAGAATGAAGCAGGAGGAGCTGGCTGACTGTCTGCAGAGCAGTAAGAGGATTTCACTAAAGATTTAACATGATGGATCAATGAGACAGTTTGTAATGTCTCAACAGATGGAGGAAAACATGGAAAGCATGTTTATATGTGCTACTTTAGAAGAAGGAAACTTTCATATTTTCTTCATAAATTACTTAATGATCTTTTTTGTTGTGTGTTTATTTAGAACATCTTGCTGCAGTTTGTCAGCGTAAACTTAAATCTGACCTTCAGAAGAACTTCCAGTGTGTGTTTGAGGGGATCGCTAAAGCAGGAAACCCAACCCTTCTGAATCAGATCTACACAGAGCTCTACATCACAGAGGGAGGGACTGCAGAGGTCAATGATGAACATGAGGTCAGACAGATTGAAACAGCATCCAGGAAACCACACAGACCAGAAACAACAATCAGACAGGAAGACATCTTTAAAGCCTCACCTGGAAGAGACGAACCAATCAGAAGAGTGATGACAAAGGGAGTGGCTGGCATCGGGAAAACAGTCTTAACACAGAAGTTCACTCTGGACTGGGCTGAAGGCAAAGCCAACCAGGACATACAGTTCACATTTCCATTCACTTTCAGAGAGCTGAATGTGCTGAAAGAGAAAAAGTTCAGCTTGGTGGAACTTGTTCATCACTTCTTCACTGAAACCAAAGAAATCTGCAGCATTGAAGAGTTCCAGGTTGTTTTCATCTTTGACGGTCTGGATGAGTGTCGACTTCCTCTGGACTTCCACAACACTGAGACCCTGACTGATGTTAGAGAGTCCACCTCATTGGATGTGCTGCTGACAAACCTCATCAGGGGGAAACTGCTTCCCTCTGCTCGCCTCTGGATAACCACACGACCTGCAGCAGCCAGTCAGATCCCTCCTGGGTGTGTTGACATGGTGACAGAGGTCAGAGGGTTCACTGACCCACAGAAGGAGGAGTACTTCAGGAAGAGATTCAGAGATGAGGAGCAGGCCAGCAGAATCATCTCCCACATCAAGACATCACGAAGCCTCCACATCATGTGCCACATCCCAGTCTTCTGCTGGATCACTACTACAGTGCTGGAGGATGTGTTGAAGACCAGAAGAAGAGGAGAGCTGCCCAAGACCCTGACTGAGATGTACATCCACTTCCTGGTGGTTCAGACCAAAGTGAAGAAGGTCAAGTATGATGGAGGAGCTGAGACAGATCCACACTGGACTCCAGAGAGCAGGAAGATGATTGAGTCTCTGGGAAAACTGGCTTTTGATCAGCTGCAGAAAGGAAACCTGATCTTCTATGAATCAGACCTGACAGAGTGTGGCATCGATATCAGAGCAGCCTCAGTGTACTCAGGAGTGTTCACACAGATCTTTAAAGAGGAGAGAGGACTGTACCAGGACAAGGTGTTCTGCTTCGTCCATCTGAGTGTTCAGGAGTTTCTGGCTGCTCTTCATGTCCATCTGACGTTCATTGACTCTGTAGTCAATCTGCTGTCAGATGAAGAGCAGTCAACATCCCGATGGTCTAAAGCGTTCGGAGGAAAATCAACACGTTTCTACCACAGTGCTGTGAAGAAGGCATTACAGAGTCCAAATGGACACCTGGACTTGTTCCTCCGCTTCCTCCTGGGTCTTTCACTGCAGACCAATCAGACTCTCCTAAAAGGTCTGCAGACACAGACAGGAAGTAGCTCACAGACCAATCAGAAAACAGTCCAGTACATCAAGGAGAAGATCAGTGAGAATCTGTCTCCAGAGAGAAGCATCAATCTGTTCCACTGCCTGAATGAACTGAACGATTGTTCTCTAGTGGAGGAGATCCAACAGTACCTGAGATCAGGACGTCTCTCCACAGATAAACTGTCTCCTGCTCAGTGGTCAGCTCTGGTCTTCATCTTACTGTCATCAGAAGAAGATCTGGATGTGTTTGACCTGAAGAAATACTCTGCTTCAGAGGAGGCTCTTCTGAGGCTGCTGCCAGTGGTCAAAGCCTCCAACAAAGCTCTGTAAGTGTGGAGGAGTTTCTTCAGGATGCAGTAAATGTGCTGTTATTGACTCAAGTAGAAATACTTTTCTTTTTCTGCTCATTATTCTTTATCCAGGCTGAGTGACTGTAACCTCTCAGAGAGAAGCTGTGAAACTCTGTCCTCAGTTCTCAGCTCCCAGTCCTCTAGTCTGAGAGAGCTGGACCTGAGTAACAACAACCTGCAGGATTCAGGAGTGAAGCTACTGTCTGCTGAATTGAAGAGTCCACACTGCAATCTGGAAAGTTTGAGGTCAGATCGCTATTTGTTGTGAATCATTTATATATTTCTATAAACTCAGACATCTACACACTTTAAATAGCTTCTCTTGTGAGTTTTTAATTGCAGATGTTTTTGCTATGAAAATTGTTTTCCTTCAATGTACCTTTCATTAATCTAGCTCCTGCACAACATGAACAATGAGGATGAAGAACCTATTTATGCTTGATATCATATGACTTTGATAACTGGATGATTATTCTCGATTCAGTCAGTCAAGATATTATATCTACCATTCATTACCAGAGAGGATCTTATTTGGGTCACCAAATAAATCAGCAGATATTCCTTTCCTTTCATTTAAGATTTCTATCTGCAGTACACCTTTGAGCCACATGGAGGAGCTTGTTGCTATCCAGTGCTTGATTTTTAAATCAGGAGGGCTGGTTCACAGAGATGGTCCTACTCTGGTGGGTCCTTCCTGTATACTGCTACAATGGTGGGGAGAAATGGAATTTAGGCCCAGTGATTTATTTACAACTACAAAAAGCAGCAGGCTAAGAAACAATCTGAAGTGACATGTTCCATCTGTCTGTCGATCATTTGATCTCTGCTCCTTTTCAGTGCAATGGACAGCATCGCACTTAGACACACATCCTGATTAAGTTAAATAATCCACTGATTCAGTGCTGAAAAACCCACTTGCTTGTAGGACAGTGATCAAGTGCCAAAAGTATTTAGACACTAAGAAGAATTGAACCACATTCCAACATAGCTTCAGGAATCACTGAGTGACCTGAACGCTCTGTCTCTGTTTAAAAACTGCATGTATTTGAAATCATTTACAATGTATTTGACACAAATATATGTTTTTGGTAAACACAGTAGTTATTTAATAAAGTATCTCTTTGAAATGGCTGGTGTATTGAAGACAATATAAGGAGATGTGGAAATGACACTGAAAATAGCTGGAGTGTTTGAAACACTGATATTTCAGCAGTGAAGCTACTGTCTGCTGAACTGAAGAGTCCACACTGTAGACTGGAAACTCTCAGGTCAGGAGTCATTATTTTATTTCGTTATTTCATCTAACAAGTACTCATGTACACTTGGAGCTGCTCTTGACCATATGGTAAAAAGCATGAGTGCATTTTATATAAAATGTGGGTCTGTCAGTCTATTCTGCTCTTTGGTCACGATATATTAATCTCGACAACCATTGAATGAGTCATCATGAGGTTTGGTTCAGACATTCGTGCTCCCCTCAGGATGAACTGTAATTACTTTGGTCATCCTCTGACTTTTTTCTAGCTCCATCATCAGGTCATCATTTTATCTGTACAATATGTTGGTTCATGACCAAATATTAACAAAACTAATGGCATTTCCATCAGCTTCAGTTATGCTGTGTTTAGTGCTGATTAGTAAATTACTGAGAACTAAGATGATGAATATAATAAACGTTAAACCCTTAAACACAGATGTGCCCTGAGTCTTTCAGACCCTCGGCTGATCTGTGATGTGTGTTGTTTTGTGTGTCTGCAGGCTGTCAGGCTGTCTGATCACAGAGGAAGGCTGTACTTCTCTGGTCTCAGCTCTGGACTCCAACCCCTCCCATCTGAGAGAGCTGGACCTGAGCTACAATCATCCAGGAGACTCAGGAGTGAAGCAGCTGTCTGCTCGACTGGAGGATCCAGGCTGGAGACTGGACACTCTCAGGTATGAAGAGTCCTGCTGCAGCAACGGACAGTCAGTGTGAGACTGTGTATCTCTATTGTAGTTGGTTCATTGTCGAAAGATCTGCTTCGTTTACTCCATCTCCAGTTGTTCAGTTCTGTTCAGGACAAAAGGTATAGCTTGAAGCCAAGAGTTACAAGTCAGCAGATGAAGATGAAAACATGAGATGAAGTTTAGCAACCAGTTTCACCTCTGTTTTCAGACTAGGTTTGTGCCTGTTCAAAATGTGCCTCTGATTTCTTGGCCTCTGGTTGTGCTTCTTGATGAACCACTCATCCAAACTGCTTCACACTCCACACTGATTGCGGAGGATTATCAAAACATTAACAATAAATCTAGAGCCTGACCGATTTATCGGTGGGCCAATATTATTGGCCGATATTAGTTATTTTTCAAACTATCAGTATCAGCATTTATACTGGCTGATAAATTTAAAAAAAAAAAATCTAATAAAAAGGACGAAACACCCTTCAACCATGTTATGAGTGTTGGCATTGTATAGTTTGTCCACCAGAGGGCACTCAACAAAAGGTCGAGTCTATGCCACCTGATTGACATACAGGACGGCCAGTCAGAGATCTTTTCTTGTATGGGTCAGGGGTCAGGGGTCACCATGCATGCACAAACATGCTAGCTGCTGCAAAACACAAGCAAGTTAAGTGACCTGGTTAGCAGCTTCAATTGATATCAACAAAAGAAGGGGTATAAAAAAAAAAGTACGTTTGTCTGAATTGTCAAACTGTCATCGCTATTACAAAGAAGGGGAATGTTGAGAGGCACTTTTGGACTGTTCATAAAAAATACGACACTGACTTCTCTCTGAAAAGCGAGCAGAGAAAGAGAAAGGTGACGGAACTACAATCACAGTTAATCGGACAACAGTCGTTTTTCACACAACGGAATTCACACTCAAAGGCCGAGTCACTCTATCATTAAGCATAAGAAGTCCTTTCAAGATGGAGAGATGATAAAATAGCGCCCCAAGGGGGGCGCCAGAGATCACAGGTGGTGCGCACAACGTTGTCCGCTCTGAGGTTGTGAGGTTAAAGTTAGATTTGTGCAACCCTCTGAGGTCGATTGATGCGCCGGCATGTCAAAATCACGTGACCAATTTATGATAACCCCTATGAAGTAGGCCTATCCTGTTCTCTGGTATTCTGGTCGTTGTGTGTGTGTGTTTGTGATGCACCTGATGACACAAAAAGGAAGAAATGTATCTATATACATTGTAAAACTAGGAGAATATAACTTGTTTATTTTTGCAAATAAAAGTTTGTAATTAATCACTCTCTTCTTTTAGTGTATGCAGGTTGGGGTTGGGGGGGCTGGCTTGTCTTGGATACAGGCAAGAGGGGCTTTGAGGAAAAAAGGGTGGGAACCACTGTATGGGAATAGAACCGCTGTTCAGATCATCCTCCTGTAAAACATTGTGGGTCAAATATTTAAACTTGATGTCTGCATCAGAGAACACGGTGTGGGGTGAGGCTGTAAATCTTGTCTTATTTATTAAGCATGTGTCAAGTAACGTACTCTGTAACATGTTTCACAAATTACTAATTGGGAATATGACTTGGCTACAGCTCGAAAAAACATTTCAGTCAAAAGATTTTTTTGCTTTAATCCATGCGTTACTGTACCTCTATCTTCTTTATGTATTTCATGACCTTGTCCATCCTCCACCATTGATAGTGGCCTCATGTGTGTTAGCAGCATACTGAGAATACCATCAGTCAGAACAGCAGCTGGCTGTGGTGTCATGGAGCGTCCTTCCTCACAATGTAGTCACCATGTTGACTTGTTCTTTGTGAAGTGACAGACACAATATGATTTAATATCAGTTTGTATAATAGCACAATTCACATGAAGCTCAGTGAACTCAGTACATGGCTTGTTGTTTTAGCACAACATGTGAAAATTAGAAACATATTAGAGAAACACATGTTAAAGATGTAATAGATGACCAAGGGTTTGTTGAGCCAGTAGATGAAGAAACATGAACAGTCCTACTAGTGGAGAACCCAAAGAGCTGTGATCCAGCAGCAGTCTATGTTCTGCTGCCACAAACTGAGGGGGCAGCATAGCGTTCTGTATGTTGTGTAATCAAATTCACCGCTATGGTGGTGAATAAAAATATTAAATTTATATTAAAAATTAATGTTATAATGAAAATATACACCGGTATTCGGTGTGAACCGGTATACCGCCCAGCACTAATGTAATATATATTTTAAGAGAACAGATGTACACGAGGTTCTGTGTGAAGAAATAAAGACTTCACTTCAGACGATCTCTTACTACGACATGAAATATTTTAAAAGCTCCTCACATGTACTCCAGTGTCTCTGACCGTACTTCGGCTAATTACCCACTAGGGGGCGACACTGATCCATCACAGACCTGAGAGCACAGACAGAAGCTGTTTCTGTTTTAAACTTGGTTTTTAAATTGAAACCTGTAATGTAGCCGGGCCCTAATCTTGTGTTTGCAGTAACAACAGGTTTACTAATGGACGAAGTTGATCAGGTCCAAAAGTTCATCCTTTCCAAACTTTTGTTGTCGCAGCCCTAAAATATTTTGATATTGAATTCAAATTGAACGCTGCACTTCTTTGAGTCCTCAGCAACAAACCTGCCAAGTATAAAGTAGATTGGATGAACGGTTCTGGAGACATGTGAACCACAGACAGAGAGAAAGAAAGACAGATTCCTGGCTTCATAGTCAGATGTTCCTCTGGTCACATCTGGACACATCGTGTTCACCACAGCAGATTTCAGACTAAGAGGCATTTTCTGTCATTGTTTCTGCTTTTAATGGCATCAAACATGACATGAAGTTCTCCTCACAGTGACTATTACTGCTGTAATATACATCAGATATCAATCCAGCACCAAACTATAGTTGGTGATGGACAGATTGTGTTTCTGTGTATGAGAGTCATGTCATATCCATGTTTGCATGCTGAAAGAGGATGTGCTGCTCTGACCCCCCTCCTCCTTTCAGGGTGGAGCCTGCTGGAGTCCGATGGTTGACACCAGGTCTGAGGAAGTGTGAGTGTCTTTTTACTGTCATTCATGAAAACACTGTGACATCACTCATTCACATGTGTGATGTCATCGTCACACTGATGACACATTAATAACTGCAGCTGTGTTGTGTCTTTTTCTCTCCATCAGATTCCTGTGAGCTCACAGTCGACACAAACACAGCCAGCAGAAACGTCAAACTGTCTGACAACAACAGGAAGATGACACATGTGGAGGAGGATCAGTCATATCCTGATCATCCAGAGAGGTTTGAGTCCAGGTTGTTTCCTCAGTTGCTGTGTAGAACTGGTCTGACTGGTCGCTGTTACTGGGAGGTCAAGTGGAGAGGAGATGTTTCTATATCAGTGAGTTACAGAAGAATCAGAAGGAAAGGAGACAGTACAGACTGTGAGTTTGGATGGAATGATCAGTCCTGGAGTCTGGAGTGCTTTGATGGTCGTTACTCTGTCTGTCACAATAACAGACCAACAGACATCTCCTCCTCCTCCTCCTCCTCCTCCTCCTCCTCCTCCTCCTCCTCCTCCTCCTCTGGTAGAGTAGCAGTGTATGTGGACTGTCCTGCTGGCACTCTGTCCTTCTACAGAGTCTCCTCTGACTCACTGATCCACCTCCACACCTTCAACACCACATTCACTGAACCTCTTTATCCTGGATTTGGGTTCTTCAGGTCCAGTTCTGGTTCCTCAGTGAGTCTGTGTGGTGTTTAGTGTGCAGAGTCTCCTCCTGTCACAGAAACATTGTCAGTGCTGAACAGTTGAGTCTGTACAGGATCACAGTCACATCAATCTTTCAGCTTCTTGTAATAAATTCATCAGTCAACTTTGTACAAAATGATTCAAACTGACTGAAAAGATTTTTCATTTACATTTGAAACTTTTTCCATTAAATTGTGTAAATTGTGTTGACTTGTACATTGTGTCATGTGTTGTTTTGAATTCTGGCTCTTGTTCCAATAAAATCCAGAACTATTAGTGAAATGTAAGAAACAGAAAACATTGACTCGTCTGCAGCCTTAATTGTAAAGAATCATTGTGAACAAAGTTGTGAATGGACAGTAAAATATGATCAAATGAACTCGACGCTCCACCTGAAACTCTCTGACTTGTTTCATGTGTTTCTAATGATGAAACTAAAAGATTGATGGTGTTGGTTAACACATGTAATTATGTCCGTAGTGACGTGATAAACTGCACAACATCTGTTCATTTCTGTGTGATTATTATATGAGAAGAAAACACATTTTAATGACAATCATTGTGTTTCTCTCAGTGTTTTGTGGCTGTTGAAGTCCGGCTGTATTTTCAGGACGTTTGTTGGATTTGAATCTCGTCCTTGAATCTAAACAGCTGTGAGAAAAGGTTAATGTGTTGATAATGAGTTTTGGGTTTGACTCTTATAAAACTCAGTGATATTTGAAGTACAGAATGAAAAGCGTCCAGAGAAGATCTTCCAGTTCCCGGGGGATTGGTAGTGCGGTGGGTCTGCCTCCTCCAGAAGTATCTGGGATGGAAGCAGGGGATTATGGGACAGCGAGATCATCAGCAACTGAACTTTTATTGAAGTGTGAGGATGTGACAATATCATAAATCACTTGTTTCCAAAGGGGTTCCACCTTCCTACTCAGTTATTCTGACATATTTATTTATTCTGCCAGTTACTGTGATGGAGCCGCGGCTGTGTCTGGAATCCAGCTCCCACCTTGTAACTTCTCCTGAACCCTCATTCATTAAAGAATGAGATGAGACGTGGGAACAAGTATCGGAGCGCTGGGCGGTCCGGACCTGACACCTCCTGTGGTTGAGTTTGAGGATTCTAACAGTTCTTTAGCACCATCAGTGCATCATAAGTAAGAGTCGGCCATAATGATCAATAAATAGAGACCCAGTGGACCAACAGCCCAACATATGTGATCCACAACCCAACAGCAGCTCCCAGAATGTTTCCAAACCTAAAGTAGCATCACGTCCACCAACACCAAGTCAACCAACGTGTTTTACTCGTGCCTGACGATTCACAAACAAACTCAGTGCCGCCTGCAAATACAAAACTCATGCATTTAGTTTTGCAAATGAGAAATGTACGTATCAAACAAATACAACATGCTTCAGAAACAAACACAGCAGGTTTTACACATACAAAGAAACAGATCTCTTCAAGTACAAAAGACAGTTCTACAAAAAAATGTCACGTGACTTTTGGCACTACTCTTCCATCTTGCTGATCCACAAACAAATGCCAGTAAACTTTCTAACAAATTTCCTGTAATTCGAACTCCACAACAGCAGGTGGCGCCGCTGAGTCAATTTAAGGCCGGCAGGACGATTTTTTCCCCCCTATATTGTTATTTTTTATTCTTCGATTTTATTCAAGGCCGCAACAGGATGTGCAGGGTTAGTTGCGGACTGTCTTGTCACATATTGTGGTAACAGTAATTTGATGTTGCTTTTGTATTTAAACTTTTTCAGTGGAATCCGTCACATTATGAAGTACTGTTTGATGCTGTGCATGAACACCATCACTGGTTCCTGGTTGTAAGTATTGATTGTTCAGCTATTGAGAGCACATATTGACATGTCACACACAGTATACCATGCAGTTACTGATCAGATAATGTATTTATTTAGACTTGTGTTCAGCTCTGTGAACTCTTCATCTTGCACCTTGATTCCAAAGTAGTTCCTCTGTATTGTTGAAGACCAGGCCCAGCAGCGTTTTTCTGAATGTCAGTATAGTGGACAAACATATTATATGTGCACTAATCTTAGGTCTTTATGTTGCATACAGGTAATATATCCACCTGAAAGAAGGACACGCTGAAAAAGTGCCAGGATGTAACAAGGTACACTTTAATTATTGCGTCAGATGTAATGTGACCCACTTGTCACATGTTACCATAGATGCAGCTACACGTCATAATGGCAATTTGTAGTAAATCATGTTGGTGTCATAACATCAGTCAAACAAGTTAAAAAATGTAAAAAAAAAAAGTCTGAATCTCATTTGAAAAGTTTGAGCTGTGATTTTCTTTTTCATATGTCAGAATTACATTTGATTACATGTTTTAACAAAGCATGTAATACCTGTCATGAAGCTTAATTGCAATTGTAATACCTGACAATAATGTTAAACAACTGGTTAGCACTTAATAATGAACATTTGCTCAGGCAGACAAAGATCATGTATGTGAAGTATCTGGTGAATATCAACCAGAAGAATAGAATCAGTCCTACTGGTGACTACAGGACTAAATGCAGATGTATAAGCCAAACGTGTACAATGCCAAGTTTTCCTTGCTTGTAACATTATAGATGAATATCACACAGGTGCATGTGACACAAAATTAGTAGATTTTTGTCTTTGAAAAATCTGGTTGTTGGCAAAGGACAATAGTTGTTTTCACCTGGAACAACGTTCTTATCTTTCTTCTGTTTTGATGACTGAGGAATTGGTAAGAGTATCTTCTTGATGTTTAAGTCAATAAATGAAGTTACTATATTTAAACATATTTTTGTTTTTTAGAGCATGCATGAGGAAGAAAGGGGTGAATGTGTCCAGATGGAACTGTGACACGGTGCCTCATCCACACCAACCGGACAGCCCCTCCTGTGGGGTTTTTGCCATCAAGGTGTGAAAAAAAATGACCCTTTCTACTCCATGATGTGCAGATATAAAGTGATGCTGCCCAGATAAACTATGTATTTAGATGTGTATGTGTTGGTAAATGATAACTTGTTTTTTAATATCAGTTCATAGAGAAAATCTTGAAAAATGAAGAGGTGAAATTCCCCGCTGGCCGAACTGACGTGACAGAGTTATTCTGGCAGATTGCCACAACTCTTCTTCAGGAATCTGGTAAGTTATGTATTAAACCCACCCAACAAGTCAGAAATGAAAACATCTTTGATTCCTCAGGTTATTATCTCTGAAAATGACAAAAAATACAATTGCCGGGGATCAGACTCAAAAGAAATCATCTTGTTCTCACATTTTTCTGACAGACGATCTGACAAACCTTTGCCTCAACTGTGGGGAGGAAAATGCAGATGACAGTGACCTGGGTTATTCTGCTTGATGTAAAGAATGTGGTTGCTCCTGTGTTTGTATCTATTTTCCAAGTTTTCTTTAAAAATTTCATGCTGTGTTGAAATGTTTGTGCACTACAGATATACTACAGATACGCTGGTTCCACCATGCATGTGTTGGAGGGCCAGAGATGGAGGACAAGTGTGTGTGTGCAGCGTGCTGAAGGAAGTTCATGTATCAATAAGAAATGTTGTATTTACAGTTTATTTTTCCTTGATTTTGAATGTTTTATTTTTTAAATTTTAATTTTTCTGTTGATAAATATAAATATTGCACATTTTGCCATTTAATGTTATATTTATTGAATTGAATAATAATTCTACGTTCTAAAAAGTATGTTGTTTTTTTTTTTTTTGTTTAATGTTATTTAAGTCTTTAATGCTTGTCTGAGCCTCCCTTCATATTGAACACAGGGGGAACAGTATCTGACCGTAATATTCCAAGCTGCCAGGATGTGCTTTACCTGCTATAATGGAGCTGGATTTAAGACAAATGTGATGAAACAGCGATTTATATTTAGCCTATAAATGAATGAGCACACTTTCTTCCAAAAGTCCAAATATTTGAAATGAAAAGTCTCTCACAAATACAATATTTTAGCAGCCCTTGCGTGAGCTGGGCGGAGGTGTCGATGACGTGCACTGTTGTGCATCACACAGCCGAGGAGTTTGAAGACCAAAGAACAGCTGATCACAGCAGTCAGTCCATGATTTCACCTGCCGACTCCGAGGTCTACCAGCGCATTAGCTCAGGAAGTTAGGGACATGCTTGGCAGACTGAAGGGTGTGGGATCGATTCTTGATTGATTTTGGAGCGTTGCGGTTTAAAAGAATGAAATGTGACAGAGACAAAATGCAGCTGTCAGAACCAGTAGCGCAGTCTTATAGATGCCTGCTCAGCAGTCCTGAGGATGTGGGTTCAAAACTTGTGTACCTTTGGTAATTTTTAAACTGGCTGTCCAAACCAGGGAGTGAACTCCTCTCCAAAACAATGTAAACCCACCAGTTCGTTAGCTCAGGAAGATAAGTGCATACCTGGCAGACCAAAGGTTGTGTGATCGGTTCTTGATCAGATGCTTTTGGTGATTTTTAAACCTGCTGTCCAAACCAAAGAGTGAACTCCTCTCCGAAGCGGCATAAAGTCACCAGTGCCTTAGCTCAGGAAGATGAGGGCATGCCTGGCAGACCGAAGGTTGTGTGATCGATTCTTGATTGATTTTGGAGCGCTGAGGTTTAAGAGAGTGAAATGTAACAGAGACAAGAAGCAGTTGTCAGCCCCAGTAGCTCAGTCTGATAGATGGCTGGCCAGCAGTCCTCAGGCTGTGGGTTCAAAGCCAGGATGCTTTTGGTGCTTTTTAAACCTGCTGTCCAAACCAAAGAGTGAACTCCTCTCCGAAACAGCGTTAGGTCACCAGCACATTAGCTCAGGAAGATGAGATCCTGCTTGGCAGACTGAAGGTTGTGGGTTCGAGTCTTGTTTGGGTTCAATTCTTATAATAGTGGGAGTGAAAAGCTGAAATTGAAATGCGCCCGGAGAAGAGGTTCGAGTGTGAAACGGACTGGTAGTGTGGAGGGTTACGCAACCGGCAGGTCCGCGACCTACGGTGCTACTGCAGTAACCAGAGGTGCATGAGGCAGGTTCAAATCCAAAGCCTGCCAGTCCGCGGAGCCGGGGGAGGGGGCCGTGTCCCCTCCCCTGGTTTCTCAGCAATGTACAGGGGGGGTTATACTAAAATGAACAATGACTGAGCTGTAATTTTACTGAAAGATGCATGACAGCATAGAGAAAAGCAACTATATTAGAAGACTACTAGACGGAGGAGACTCTTAGTCGCCACTCCCTATATTAGAAGACTACTAGACGGAGGAGACTCTTAGTCGCCACTCCCTATATTAGAAGACTACTAGACGGAGGAGACTCTTAGTCGCCACTCCCTATATTAGAAGACTACTAGACGGAGGAGACTCTTAGTCGCCACTCCCTATATTAGAAGACTACTAGACGGAGGAGACTCTTAGTCGCCACTCCCTATATTAGAAGACTACTAGACGGAGGAGACTCTTAGTCGCCACTCCCTATATTAGAAGACTACTAGACGGAGGAGACTCTTAGTCGCCACTCCCTATATTAGAAGACTACTAGACGGAGGAGACTCTTAGTCGCCACTCCCTATATTAGAAGACTACTAGACGGAGGAGACTCTTAGTCGCCACTCCCTATATTAGAAGACTACTAGACGGAGGAGACTCTTAGTCGCCACTCCCTATATTAGAAGACTACTAGACGGAGGAGACTCTTAGTCGCCACTCCCTATATTAGAAGACTACTAGACGGAGGAGACTCTTAGTCGCCACTCCCTATATTAGAAGACTACTAGACGGAGGAGACTCTTAGTCGCCACTCCCTATATTAGAAGACTACTAGACGGAGGAGACTCTTAGTCGCCACTCCCTATATTAGAAGACTACTAGACGGAGGAGACTCTTAGTCGCCACTCCCTATATTAGAAGACTACTAGACGGAGGAGACTCTTAGTCGCCACTCCCTATATTAGAAGACTACTAGACGGAGGAGACTCTTAGTCGCCACTCCCTATATTAGAAGACTACTAGACGGAGGAGACTCTTAGTCGCCACTCCCTATATTAGAAGACTACTAGACGGAGGAGACTCTTAGTCGCCACTCCCTATATTAGAAGACTACTAGACGGAGGAGACTCTTAGTCGCCACTCCCTATATTAGAAGACTACTAGACGGAGGAGACTCTTAGTCGCCACTCCCTATATTAGAAGACTACTAGACGGAGGAGACTCTTAGTCGCCACTCCCTATATTAGAAGACTACTAGACGGAGGAGACTCTTAGTCGCCACTCCCTATATTAGAAGACTACTAGACGGAGGAGACTCTTAGTCGCCACTCCCTATATTAGAAGACTACTAGACGGAGGAGACTCTTAGTCGCCACTCCCTATATTAGAAGACTACTAGACGGAGGAGACTCTTAGTCGCCACTCCCTATATTAGAAGACTACTAGACGGAGGAGACTCTTAGTCGCCACTCCCTATATTAGAAGACTACTAGACGGAGGAGACTCTTAGTCGCCACTCCCTATATTAGAAGACTACTAGACGGAGGAGACTCTTAGTCGCCACTCCCTATATTATATTAGAAGACTACTAGACGGAGGAGACTCTTAGTCGCCACTCCCTATATTAGAAGACTACTAGACGGAGGAGACTCTTAGTCGCCACTCCCTATATTAGAAGACTACTAGACGGAGGAGACTCTTAGTCGCCACTCCCTATATTAGAAGACTACTAGACGGAGGAGACTCTTAGTCGCCACTCCCTATATTAGAAGACTACTAGACGGAGGAGACTCTTAGTCGCCACTCCCTATATTAGAAGACTACTAGACGGAGGAGACTCTTAGTCGCCACTCCCTATATTAGAAGACTACTAGACGGAGGAGACTCTTAGTCGCCACTCCCTATATTAGAAGACTACTAGACGGAGGAGACTCTTAGTCGCCACTCCCTATATTAGAAGACTACTAGACGGAGGAGACTCTTAGTCGCCACTCCCTATATTAGAAGACTACTAGACGGAGGAGACTCTTAGTCGCCACTCCCTATATTAGAAGACTACTAGACGGAGGAGACTCTTAGTCGCCACTCCCTATATTAGAAGACTACTAGACGGAGGAGACTCTTAGTCGCCACTCCCTATATTAGAAGACTACTAGACGGAGGAGACTCTTAGTCGCCACTCCCTATATTAGAAGACTACTAGACGGAGGAGACTCTTAGTCGCCACTCCCTATATTAGAAGACTACTAGACGGAGGAGACTCTTAGTCGCCACTCCCTATATTAGAAGACTACTAGACGGAGGAGACTCTTAGTCGCCACTCCCTATATTAGAAGACTACTAGACGGAGGAGACTCTTAGTCGCCACTCCCTATATTAGAAGACTACTAGACGGAGGAGACTCTTAGTCGCCACTCCCTATATTAGAAGACTACTAGACGGAGGAGACTCTTAGTCGCCACTCCCTATATTAGAAGACTACTAGACGGAGGAGACTCTTAGTCGCCACTCCCTATATTAGAAGACTACTAGACGGAGGAGACTCTTAGTCGCCACTCCCTATATTAGAAGACTACTAGACGGAGGAGACTCTTAGTCGCCACTCCCTATATTAGAAGACTACTAGACGGAGGAGACTCTTAGTCGCCACTCCCTATATTAGAAGACTACTAGACGGAGGAGACTCTTAGTCGCCACTCCCTATATTAGAAGACTACTAGACGGAGGAGACTCTTAGTCGCCACTCCCTATATTAGAAGACTACTAGACGGAGGAGACTCTTAGTCGCCACTCCCTATATTAGAAGACTACTAGACGGAGGAGACTCTTAGTCGCCACTCCCTATATTAGAAGACTACTAGACGGAGGAGACTCTTAGTCGCCACTCCCTATATTAGAAGACTACTAGACGGAGGAGACTCTTAGTCGCCACTCCCTATATTAGAAGACTACTAGACGGAGGAGACTCTTAGTCGCCACTCCCTATATTAGAAGACTACTAGACGGAGGAGACTCTTAGTCGCCACTCCCTATATTAGAAGACTACTAGACGGAGGAGACTCTTAGTCGCCACTCCCTATATTAGAAGACTACTAGACGGAGGAGACTCTTAGTCGCCACTCCCTATATTAGAAGACTACTAGACGGAGGAGACTCTTAGTCGCCACTCCCTATATTAGAAGACTACTAGACGGAGGAGACTCTTAGTCGCCACTCCCTATATTAGAAGACTACTAGACGGAGGAGACTCTTAGTCGCCACTCCCTATATTAGAAGACTACTAGACGGAGGAGACTCTTAGTCGCCACTCCCTATATTAGAAGACTACTAGACGGAGGAGACTCTTAGTCGCCACTCCCTATATTAGAAGACTACTAGACGGAGGAGACTCTTAGTCGCCACTCCCTATATTAGAAGACTACTAGACGGAGGAGACTCTTAGTCGCCACTCCCTATATTAGAAGACTACTAGACGGAGGAGACTCTTAGTCGCCACTCCCTATATTAGAAGACTACTAGACGGAGGAGACTCTTAGTCGCCACTCCCTATATTAGAAGACTACTAGACGGAGGAGACTCTTAGTCGCCACTCCCTATATTAGAAGACTACTAGACGGAGGAGACTCTTAGTCGCCACTCCCTATATTAGAAGACTACTAGACGGAGGAGACTCTTAGTCGCCACTCCCTATATTAGAAGACTACTAGACGGAGGAGACTCTTAGTCGCCACTCCCTATATTAGAAGACTACTAGACGGAGGAGACTCTTAGTCGCCACTCCCTATATTAGAAGACTACTAGACGGAGGAGACTCTTAGTCGCCACTCCCTATATTAGAAGACTACTAGACGGAGGAGACTCTTAGTCGCCACTCCCTATATTAGAAGACTACTAGACGGAGGAGACTCTTAGTCGCCACTCCCTATATTAGAAGACTACTAGACGGAGGAGACTCTTAGTCGCCACTCCCTATATTAGAAGACTACTAGACGGAGGAGACTCTTAGTCGCCACTCCCTATATTAGAAGACTACTAGACGGAGGAGACTCTTAGTCGCCACTCCCTATATTAGAAGACTACTAGACGGAGGAGACTCTTAGTCGCCACTCCCTATATTAGAAGACTACTAGACGGAGGAGACTCTTAGTCGCCACTCCCTATATTAGAAGACTACTAGACGCTCAAAAAGAATACTACAAGGAAGAAACTATAATAGGACACTTTCTTTTCTACTAGATCTTTTCTTTCTTAGAAGACTAACTTTACTACTTTCTTCCAACTAAGACACTAGAAGACTCAGTTCACTTCCAGAGACTACTTCAACCCTTCCTTCTTGCTACTAGACCTCTCTAACTTATTTACTTTGCTTCCTAGATAGACTAAAACACTCTTCCAACTTACATTTACAAAAGACACTTTCATTTAGTAACTCTTATGAAACTTAGACACTTTCTTTCAACTTTACAAGAAGACAGCTAAGAGATTTCCTCCTACAACACTACAAAGAAACTAAAACTATATACTATGATAATGCTGGGGGGAAGAAGAGATGCAACAAAGCACATGATTAATTGCAGTCAGTGTTTATTTATTATTCATTTCATAGCAAACTCGTGTCAAGGGTTGTATGCTGGGGATGACCGTGTCTGGTGGAGAAAAGGAAAACAGACATCACTGTACAATATACACATACAAAAGGCTTTCCAGGTTAGGGTTTGGAATGCAACTTCACATCACTGCTCACTAGAAATGAAACATCAGTTCATCAAAATTTCCCCCCCAGTGGAGAAAACAGAAATGCATACAAAAAGACAGCATGCTGAGATTGCGTCTTTACCTCGTTTGTCACAGGTGCAATTCAGTCATCGCTGATGATGGTGGAGGAACAAAAGCTTCTGCTGGTGACAGAAAAGACAACAAGATTTCAAAAGCAAGAATTAGTTCTAGCTGTAGACATATTAAAATCATCATTTTAAAGTCTGGAATGCAACTTCACTTCCTTCACAGGTGCCCTTGTCTGTCTGATGTTTCTTTACCTCATTTGTCACTGGTGGAGAAGACAACAAGGTTTCCCGTCTCATCACTGCTTTGCTGGAGAGAAGAAAACAGAAAGAAAAGAATCATCAGCTACAGTCTACAATACTGATGAAACAATGAAATGAGGATTAAAAACCTTGGAAACAAGATGACCAAATCCACCTGTGTCTAATTGAACACAATGAGCCCTAATTGAGATTTCCTCAGCAAAGAAACACACACACACTTACCACTTTTTTTTTTGTCTGTTTTGTCTTTTTTCTGTCTCAAGGAGGGACTCTGAAAGAATCTGTGAAAAAATGTGAGCAGATCAGAATTAATTCACAAAGCAGCCAAAAGAAAATAAGCTGTGTGCACGTGTTTGCATGCTAGTCGGCTAACTCACCTGGATATCCGCGTTAATTGCAGACAACGACATAACGTGACACGTCGGTAGTTTCCCTCTCTTGGCAACACTGTCAACTCCTGTCACTTTCACCTCGACTTAGGACATTAATCATTAAGTTGCTCTGCGTCCTCCAAGTCTAATTTACTCACCTGTCGTCGTCTTCTTCTTCTTCTTTTTCTTCCCCCTCTTGTTCTTCTACGGCGGTTAACAACTTGGCGCATTACCGCCACCTACTGGTATGGAGTGTGGATTTTATACATTCTATTAATAAATAAAAGGGACCCTCACGTCTTCCTCATGTTTGTTCATTTGTGTTAAAATCCTCTTTGTGGATAAAGTCAGTATGGCTTTATTGGTGATAAAGGTTCAGATTTAAGTTATGTATTATTCATGCGGTCTTTCTGGGGGAATACTTTGCAGTCATTTGTGTTAAACCCACCCCAATCTGAAATTCTACCACTAGATGGCAACATTGAAATGTCCTGTTGCACGATGGGATTATATAAATCCAGTTTCAACATAAAGCAGCATGTTAATTCAGTGTGTTTTATTAAAATGATTCAGTCCATCAGTTTTGTGAAATGTGAAAAAACACAAGTCAAATATTACAAACAGAGGGTGCTACATTATGCCGTGTACAAATGTGAAATCTCCTCTCCCCCCCACCCCCCCAAAAAAAACAAGTATCAGTTCAAATCCAGAAGATATACAAAGTAAAGCAGTGCAAACATCAGTAAACAGAACGTAAAAATATCAGTAAGTTGATACAAAGTGCAACAAGAACAGATCCCTTTATAGGTCAATTTTAAAGTGTTAATATGCACAAAATCTGTGGTGAGACAATTTTGTAAAACACATTCAAACATTTTCCTTTTGGTCAAGATTCACATTTAAAATTCAATAATATTGCATCAATATATATTTATAATGTATGCACACTTAATAGTTAAGATTTGTACATGAATACATACTTTAACGTCTTGTAAAAATTCGACCAAATGTGCCCAAAAAACAAACAGGGACTGATTACATGTTTTTTAGCAGCATTGTTGGCGGGAAAAAACACCTGATTAGTCAAAAAACGTTTTGTTCAAAATAATAAGAATATAAATAAATACAGTATTGTGAAGACTCGTATCATAAAAACTGGCAGCCCTCTTCAGCAGGTTAGTATTACTGGTAGCCTAAAGACAGTGGTTTTATTGCACAAGAGCAACAGGGAGCGACTCCCCCTTGGCACGGACCAAACTCACTCAAATCCCAAAAAACTAAACGACTAAATGACAACCTGCCTTCCCCGAAGAAATTCTGCATAGAATCTGATTAACGACGCGTGAAGACGACCTCCACTGTTTGAGCTATTCTATGCAGGATCTCAGATTTAAGGTGAAGTTATCAGTTTACTGTAGTGAGTTACCCCGGCCAGCGGGGCCACTGCACTACTGCACCCGGGTCTCTTCAGTAGCAGCCGTCTCTCCAGGTGCTGTCACGAAGGGCACTGAGGGTGGACAAGCTCTTTGGAGGAGTCAGTAAACTGAGGAAATCAAGATGAAAGTTTATTGATGGAACCAACCCACAGGATGCTAAATAAGAGCCGATGATGTAAAAGCAAAGGGTTTACCTTCGTGTTGGTTGGGCCTTGCTGCGAGGGGTGGAGACTGGGGTGCCAACAAAGGAGGCGGGGCGGGGCAGGCTGCTGCGGGGCGTGGCTGGGGTTGACGTGGGTGTCCCTCCTCCACCAGGTGGTTTACTGAGCATTGGGATCCCGCTGCTGCCCACCCCGCTGTTACCCCCAGCACTGCTCAGAGACTGCAGGCTGGTGGAGGTCGGCATGGAGGCCGAGCCCTTGATTGTGGGGCTGACGTAGGCGGTGGCCTTTAACGTTTGACGTGACAAGGAGGTGAAGTTCCCGACGCTCTGGACCCTGTTCTGCAGCTGTCCGGGGGAGGGGACTGAAAGGAAAAAGAAAAAATCAGTGATACTTTCTGCTGAACAATACTTTAATTACATTATTAGAGGAGGAGCAGATGTCTTACTGGAGGACTGCAGTCGAGTCAGCCCACTGGACGAATCAAAACTCTGGCTGTTACGAAGCAAACAAGGGGAAGTGCTGGGATTGGTCGGAATGGGCACACTGGGCATGCTGGGAGCTCTGACAAGGTTAGGCATGCTCCTCCGCAGCTTATCTAACAGAGACGCACATAAAAGAATAAACGATAAAAGCAGCACTTAAATGCACCGTCCCTTCAGATGGCTCACAAACTGGCTATGATCTATTTTAGCCTAACAGCTAGTTTCCAGCCCCCTCAGTCAGATATACACTCGCTAACTCTTAATCCCATCAAACTCTCTCTCGTCTCAGAGCGGAAACACACGCCAGTCTGGGAGCTTTAAGAGCGGTTGTACAAGAGGCTTAGACAGAGTTATTATTACGTGGAGGGAACATCGGCGTGGGTCAGTTTGGGGCGTCGATGGAGGAGTTTAAGAGCGGAGGTGGGGGAAACATTTTAAGTGATGAAATAGTGGGTGTTCTCATCGAGAGAAGTTGGATTAATGATCATGAACAAAAAGGTTAGAGACTTCTGAGTTTAGAGCAGAATGATGTCGACTTACTCTCAAAATCGGCTGGATGCCACGAAGGAGTTTCCCCAAAACAGCACACACAAAATATACAAATACACACATAAATATTTCACATACAACAACATGTAAACAAAGAGATAACTGATTAGTAGTGCAAAACATGAGCAGAGTTTGATCCACCTGTATTTCAATTATTGATTTATCTTCTGCGAAGAAGAAGAAACGTAAAATCAGATTTAAACCAGATTTAATCTTATATCTTGAATATTTAAGCTTCTTTTGAGTCTTGCCTTCTCATCAGCTCAATAAGAATCTGCACAGACTTTCGGGATGCAGGTTAGATAGAAGTTATGTCTCACCTGATCCGGGTCTGAAGCCCTGGGGCTCGGCTGCGCTGAGGCTGCCCAGGCCCAGGCCCAGTCCCTGGGGTGGAGGCTGGAAGGCGAACCCAGCGGAAGGGTACGGCGGTGTTGAGGGGGTGGAAGGAGGGGTGCACAGGGAGCTTGTGCTTCTTCGCCAGTCTCGGATGCTGGAGAAGGTGTGGGAGTGCGGAAGGCGGGTGAGGCGTGGCTGCGGCGGGGGCAGGAGGCCGTAGTCTTCGTCGTCCTCCTCGTCTTCCTCCTCCAGGTCGGGGCCGGCGCTGAGCTGGCTGAGCTGGAAGGTGAAGCTCTGGCTGCGGCGGTTGGCCAGGACCGACGACGTGCTGGCGTAGTCCTGTCTTAGACCTGGGGGAGCGAGATATGAGGACAGGCGAGCAAAACACACACACAAACACACATGGTAGGGACACACAGACACACACAATCGTCACCTCCTGGGGTTAATGAAGCTGAAGTAGCGATGGGCTCTGAGATCTGGTGCCATATGTTAAAATATTAAAGAGGAGGGAACAATAGAGACAGATGGACAGCATGAGAAGAGAGCTGGCAAACAACAACACACACAACTAGAAAAAACTGGAATACACACAAAATACACAACATGGAATCAGTTTTCACAAAAACACTGAAATTATTTTTTACTAGATTTTGTCTGAAATGCAGGTGAATATTTAATATTTAAGATAACTTTAGATCTGACCAAAACTTTTCTGTTACACAACAGGTGAGAAAATTAAAACTTAAACTGCAAAAAATACCAGATTTTCAGTCTGTAAACATGGTGGAAAACGTAAACGAACGGCTTCTGACGCAGTGAGGCAGTAAATGTTGTTAGTTCCACCTGTGAACGAGTGAAATATCTGCCATGAAGATGGTTTATTAAACCCTACATTCGTGCCATATTTTCACGCCTCCGGCCCCACAGTTTGGGAGCCACTGACCTAAAATAAGCAACAATACTGGCAGCGTGGTGCGAGATAAATTCCCTACAATTTAGAGCTTTAATTATACACCAGAGCAGAGCAGAGCAGAGCTGTGCTGCGGAGAGAAACACTGCCGTCAAGATGTGTTAAATAACTTACTCTCCTCCTGCAGCCGGGCCATCACCTGGACGTCGGTGAGGTCGTGCAGTTTGTATCCCAGAGCGATGGAGTCGTCCTCCGCCTCTGAGGCACCGAGGTCGCTGTCCATGGACGACTGGGGGCTGAGGGCGGAGCGTCGCAGGCTGCGGCCTTCAGAAACCAAAGACAGACGAGGTGTGAGAAAACTGAATCTGCAGGTTTTTTCCTGCTCTGAAGCTCGTTTGCGACTCCACCGCAGGAGTTAAACAAATGAGAGTTTTGGCAGCTCGGTAATGAGAAAAGCCCCCTCGAGTCCTCTGAGTGCTCTCCACGTAAAGATGAAGGATCCAAACTAATGGACTCGGATACTTGGCTGGGAGAATTAGAGCCTATTAAGCGGCAGTGAGGCAGAATATTATCACAGAGGTTATACCAGCGTCTCCTCGCTTAATGATATTCATCAAATCTGAGCTCCAACCTGCTCTTTAAAATAATCCTTCCATCATCTGTGTCGTTATAATTACTTTTGTCACATTTTGCTCTTACATGGTCACACAGGAGACGATTTCTGCTCCTTTATTGGGTCATATTTCATCCAACTACTTCCCTCTACAGCATTCAAAGTGTTTACAGGGAGGTAAACGTGGTTACTCTCTGAAATCTGGACAAGAGATCATGCAAATATCTCAAATCTATCACCGCGATCGGACACATCTCCACAACTAAACTGCTAAAGTTTGTAAAGACAGCGCTCTTAAGAGTCACTTCCTGTCTGGAGGTCAATTTAGTCTAATTGGAGATTTGAACAAGAGCACAGATAATGACTGATCCTTTCACTCCACGGCCACTTAAGGAAAAACTGGATGCATTACTTTAACAAGCCACAAATCCTCCTATCAGATTTTCAGCCCAACAGACTTTTAGTTTTGGTTCCAACTAGGCCTCATGGTTCCTGTTGGGACTGAGTATCCAAAGGGAGTGATTACATTGATTGATTGCACAAAAAATATACCTTTATATACTCCTGTCACAATTTACCAGGAAGAGTTATTTTTATGTGTTTTTTTAAATGTTCCAAAATCCTTATGGAGTAAGCTCAGCTCTTATTGATGACACACAAATGAAGCGGAGAGATGAAAGTGAGTTTATAAAGTGGAACAACACACGGAGTATCTCAAGAGCATTAACCCCAGATCTCTGTTTGGACTTGCACCATCATGGAATTGATCCCGGGGCTGCAGAGCCCCCTGTGGCAGTCAGTTCCCTGCAGCTGAGTCTGGAACAGTCACCAATAATGCACAGAGAGGCTGCGGCACGCTTTGATTCCCGCGACTGAAAACGCAGCTCGGAAGCTGCTGCAGAGAAAATATTCTGCTCACTCCCACGACTTCACAAGTTGAAGTAACGTGGAAGAGAGCTCGCGGCTGACCCAGTTCCAGACGCGGCGTCTTCCACCTGCACATTAATATGCTGATCAACAGAAGAACATTCAGTTTGGTGTGAGGAAGGGGCGTCTAAAGCTTACTGCGATGGTGAGGGAAGAACGTGGGAGTCCTCTCAGATACAGGGGAGAGATCCTTCCCTATGGGGCTCAGCGTCCGATGGAGGGCCGGGTGGAGCGGGGAGGAGAAGGATGGAGCTACAGGATGAAAGTACAGAGTGTGACTTCAAGGGTTGAAACTCAAACATCATGGACAGTAGAGGCGTGTAGCTGTGAGGTTACCGTGTCTGTCAGATGGCTGAGGGGTGGAGCAGGGTTTGGCTAAAGGGGAGGAAGCACCGATGGGCGACACTCCGGCCACTCGGCTCAGGGGAGGAGGAGGAGGGCCGGGGGTGGAGGAGCAGGTGGAGGTGGAGGAGGGGGAAGGGCTGGAGAGGGAGCTGCGCCACCTGGAGACTGAGGAGGAGGAGACATTTATACAATCATACAAGTATTCTTCTTACTAGTATCATTTTTTTTTTTTTTTAAAAAGGAACAATATGCTTTTTTCTCTTCTTTCGTTGTGTTTATCAACACGCCCCAGTTCTTCACATCAATCACTCCGTTCTCTCTCTCCAACACGCTTTAATCCTTTCGTCTTTTCCCTCTTTTGTGTTTTGATTTCCTTTGGTCTGGTGTGTTTCGTGTCCTGTTGTCTGATGTCTTACCTTTTGTGTCATATTTTTGTCACATTTAAATAACAAAAGAATAAGAATCTGTTTTTGCTCACATACAAACAACAGTGCAGACACTCCGGATCGTTCTCTTTCTGCAACCTATACATATTATTCATCTCACTAAATGGTGATTTACATTTGCTAATAAACACATTTTTATACCAAAAACTCACAGTCCAAGGGATATACAACCCACAAAGTTTGCAACTAATAATTATTTTGAATATCAATTAATCTGCAGATTATTTTCATGATTAAATTGTTTGCTAATGTCAATTCCAGTTTCTCAGAATCTAAAAGGTTTTTCTTTAAATGTCTTGTCAGGTCAAAACCTAAACAGACTCCCATCTCTACAGTTTATCGACTGCCGCCTGGCAAAAGATACAGATGTTCCCACTGCTGTACCACCAGACTGCAGAGCAAAGTTTTCTACTCAGAACTGATCTGAACCTAAAATTGATGAAAAAATTTTTTAGCTCTGATTTGGAAATTTTTTAAATTTAATCGATTAACAAAACAGTAGCCTTCATTTAGTCTTTACAGGATACAGAATATGAACAAAAACTCCCCTGTTTTCTCCTCAAAGCTCTGAAACCACAAAACTGCCTCCAACAACAATAAACATAAATACATAAATATTCATAGACGACACACAGACATGAAGAGAGGCCAGTGCTGTGCAGCGGTTACCTCACCATCACTGTGACTGTCACCCACCGCTCTATTCAAACGCTCCACAACAAAGCTGCATTCAACACACACACACTAACACACACACACACACACACACACCCCCCTCAGTTACTATTCATGGCCGTAGAGGAGAAACTTGAAGCAGCCGAGAACAAAGAATAAAAATGTGCTGCGTCGTGCATCTTATTGAAGGCGCAGGAAGAGGATTTCTCTGTGTTACCTGTCAATGTGAATATAAGCCATTTATCTATGAGGGGGTGATGGTGGTGGTGGAGGAGGTAGAGGAGGTTGGGGGTGTATTCCTTTCATGTAAATGGTTGCCACGGCAACAGCTCTCCATTTCACTGTACTCAGCCTCCGCCGGCAGAGAGGGAGGGAGAGTGAGAGACAGCCGGGCCGAGCTGGTGGGAGGATTCCTCCTCACCCTGATGCCTGTTAGCCTCTGATGCAACAAGCCGCACAGCTGCTGCAACTTCACGAGGATGAGACGAGTCAGAGGTCGCACCGCCGCGACCCAGATACTGGCAGGGACGGCTGCAGACGCCGGCCAAAAGTACGTGGACGCCAGAAAACAGCAACAATGGCCTCGTTTTCCAGTTTGATGAGGGAGACAACTGACAGATTGCAAGCAAACCAAAAATATAAAGCTCCAAAATGAGTCACTGAACGTTTTCTTTTGCAATTGTGAAGCGTTTTGTTTTACACTGAACAACAGTTATTCATTTTTTCATGTAATACTGCATAAATTAGCTATTTTTTGGTATATGATATCTGAAAATTTGGAGGGGGGAAGCACTTGCTTGCTGCTTTGTTAAGAAGATTGTTACCACCTTCATGTCTCTACATTCAATATGAATCTGAAGCCAGCACCTAGTTAGCTTAGCTTAGCATTAAGACTGAAGGGGGGGGCACTAGCGTGGTGCAGTACAAAGGAAAGGAAAAGCAACCACCCAACAAACTACAGGGCCTCGTTTCCACAGTTTTGTCTTGAGCTGCCCACAAGTTTAGCATCACTGAGCGTAGATTGATACCATTCCTATGTTCAAGACATGTAGCCATCTGAATGAGAATGTCAAGCTATTCTGTACGATAAGGAACATTCCTTGCAACCACTTATACTCTTGGATGGTTTTCTCGATGAAACTTGTGTCTCTCGTAAGTTTGTGGCATCGATGTGTGAAGTGCCTCCACCATGCCAGAAAAATATTCAATTACCACAAGTGTAGATGCTTTTACAAGCCAACCGCTGACTGAAGTCAAAAGAGCAGTGGGACACAACGCCGCCTCCACAATCCTAACGACCTTATTTTGAAAGTGTGTGAAGGCGCAGCGGCTTCGCTCGCTCACACGCAAACACAAACTCGCCCACGCAGGTGATCCATCTCCTCTCATTAAAGACTTCTGGGTGTTAAGCTGCCTGTTTACTGGAGGCCGTGGGAGCTTTCGCCTCCATTCACACTTCTCACGCAGCATGGCGAGGATTTCTCTACATCTGGACTGAAGACCGATGAGTCCATCTGCTCGATTATTTCAAATGTGCACTCAGCTGATGCGACAGTGAGAGCTGAGTTTACTTTTAAAGGAAGCTCTGTCGCTTCTTCCTCAAACCCTCTTCCTTGTTCTTCGGAACTACTTCTTCCTTCCCTCCCTCCCCGGTGTTGCATTATATAGTCAAGCAACGCTTGTAATCATGACAGACAAGCAGGTCAGATGACCCTGCAGGCCTGATCTGCTTAATGCAATGAGACGTGGACTAGATTAAGACCTACTGTCCTGCTGAGCCTCATTAGAGTGAAGCTATGAAGGTGATCCAGCTTCAACCTGCTCACTGAGGCCACAAAGGAAAAGTATCTCTGGGTTGTTAGTTTTAGAAAACTTTCCTACTACCACCACCTGAGAGATGTAGCCCTGTGCTTGGTTTCCCAGTCTGGGCAGCTATTTCCTTCCTTTGAATACTGATTTGGATGGAGAAACTCTGACTGGCTCTAAAGTTACATAATAAGTAATGTGACATAGGAAGAAGTATTATTCTGATTCTCTTCACTGACGAGGTGGTTTCTTAACAAAAATCCACCAACTGCTTCTTTTTCTTTGTGTAAATGATGCCAAAAACTGTAATTCTCCAAATATATCCATTATAGAGAGAGCTACAAATTAACTGTGCGATGATCAATACAGACCCAAGCAGATTACCCAGCAGGGATCCATCTCAAACTGAGGAAAATTATATTAATTCTGGTTCCTCTCCGCTTCCCTCACAAGACAGCAAGAGCATTGAGCTGTTCAGTCTAGACGAGTAACAATTTAGCACTTCTTCTTGGCAAGGATTTGTGCTGTGTGAGTCAGTGAGCTCCTGTGATTTTTTGGCAAGGCACCTAAAAAGCTGTGTACACATCAGTTTTAAAATAGCCTGAAGGTGAAGAGCATCCTGTAAACTAATCCACTGTCTCAGCCTTCGGTTCAGTCTGACTATGACCGAGAAACAGAAACAATGTAGGTGAGTACAAAGACATCTTGTGTTTCTTGTTTTCTGTGTCCATTTTATGTTTGTCTCCCGAAGAAGTATATTAAAATAACCACGAAGAAAATGTGAACTCCAGCTGAACTCCACAGAGACGCTCCAGCATCGTTCATTAGTCAGCGAGAAACTCCTACACATGCACAAACTGGACCTAACAGAATCAAAATCAATCCTACATCTTTTTTGCATTCTGATTTAATACCACTGGTGATATTAACGTTTGCAGAGTCTAGAAATAAACCCCTGCCTCTTTGTGAAGTTACAACCATTGCTAGCTACTGTAACATGCAGGCTTTTGGACAACCTCCAGCTGCTCAGCATCTGCTAAAGCCATTAGCATGTTAGTTGCACAATTTAAGAGAAAATGCAGCCAGAATTTCCCCACTGCTAACATGCTAGCTTGACAGTGGTAAGTACTAAATATAGCCATGTTTGCTGTTGAAGTTTATTATGATAATGTTGGGTGTTTTCTTGCAGGTGAGTGATGGCAACGATACACTGCACTTACAGTACAAAGCACCTGAGCCTGTTGTTTAGAAGCTAGCTAATTCAGTAGCACAAAACACACCACCTCTAAATTTGTTGTCCAGTTGTTAACTAATACAGCAGCACTATGTACACAACGCAAGTCTATTTTTCTTTAAACATGTAGCCCCTTAGCCTTTTGGTCAGCAGTTAGCCAGTTCAGTAGCCAAACAACAGAGTAAGCTAACATTAGCACAAAGCACACAGCCCAATAGCCAAGCTAACCCAGTTGGTACAAAGCTCAGATAGCCTTTTGTAAACTAAAGTAATGTTTAAAATCTTTAATGAACAGAAACTTGATCACAATAACTTTTAACACAGGCTACGACAACAGTGGCAGTCTGGTGGTTTGTCTAGTCGTCTCTCATTGTGCACCGTCTGCTCTTGTACTATGACTATATGACACTATCCCCCCCGAGGCCAATTAAAGTCTTTTTTGTTTCCGCACACAAACAAATCCGTCGCCTCGTACCTTGTTCCAGTCGAAGGGACAGCGATCTCCTGGCGGCCTCCACCTCAGATTTGGGCGAGTCCAGACCCTGTCGGCACCACTGCAGAGGGGTGAGGGAGTCGTCTGAGGACTCTCGAGCTTTAGGCGACACATACAACCTGGAAAGAGACACAAATTAAAATGGGTCAAAGGACTGTCTTAGCTGCCACAGGACCAAGTAAAACCGAAGTGATTACAATTCATCAGTAACAAGAACAGCACTGACAGTGACAGTGCTAACACGTGAGGAAACATCTCTCTGGGACCATGAATACCTGTGCCAATACTTAGTGGACAGTTAACCTGCTGGGGCCACTAAAAGACAAGTCAGGGGATCATCGAGCCTTTGGGATGTGTCCTCTGGGGACCACAGATGACTGAACCGGAATTCATGGCAAATCCATCAAGTAATTGCGGAGACATTTTAGTCAACGCCCAAAATTTAACCATTTAGTAAGATAGAAGATGCCATCCATGTCGCCACAAAAACTTCAGTTTATAGAGTTTATATAGTTCCACTTTAAAAAAAAACATATTCCTGAACATAAGGCGAACATTTTATTTTGTTTTGATCCTGGGTTAATACTGATGTTTCCCTTAAAAACACTAATCACAGAGGACAGTAACAGGTGCCATCGCTCTAGGATCGGATGGTCATGACATTAGTAAAAGAATTGCCCTGTTGGGACTATTCCTGCATGAGATCAGATCAGATCACGACTCCATCTTTCCTTTGTGCCACCTCCTCCTCCTCCTCTCTCCTCCTGAAATCTCTCCCCTGGCTTTAAGGTGATGCTAAGCTTCTGAGATGCGAGGACGACGAGCTGCTCTGTTCAGACGAGGTGGATCAGATTATTCTGACAGCCCTGAACTCCTCCACCACCGTTTCTGCTCTGCGGGTGAAACACGCAGGGAGCTGAATTATAGATTAAAACCTTCAGCGGCATCAGGTAGATGGAGTTTGACCTGAAGGGGACACAAACACACCGCAACTGGTGCTATTCCTAGATCCAGGGAGGGGAAACGCCTGCTGGAAGGACCCACCAAATGAAAGATTCATCTGATGCGCTGTGGCGCAGAATCGTTACTCTTTTGATCTGCTGTGTTTTATACCATGTAGTCGACCCTCAATGGTGTTAATAAGGCGGACGAAATAATAGAAACGGCCCCTGTAATGGGCCTAAAGTTGAATCAACACATAGCAATGATTATTAGTTGTTTGAGTCATTTTTTTTTAAAGAAACCAAACATCAAAATTCTCTGATTCCACCTTCTGACATGTGAATATTTCCTAGTTTCTGTCCTCTTCTATGACAGTAAACTGAATATCTTTGGGTTTTGGACAAATCAAGACACATGAGGACGTCTTCGCAGGCTGTGATCGAAATTTTTCACCATCTTCAGAAGCAAAAGAACCAATCAATTCATCGAGAAAATGAAAACAAATGTTACAGCCACGCTCTAAAACATGTGAACATTTAAATCATCATGTAGGAGACGACTGCAGGACTGTTGTTTACGACTGGCAATTTTATAGCTAGTTGAACCTATTAAAGTGGCAACTGGAGCCCAAATCTCAGCCTGTAAACACACTTTATTTAGTACATAATCTTCTGGTGAACTGTTCCTTTAAGTGTAACATAAAGCACATACACTGATGGTTTTCTAGTAAAGACCACCTCTAACGGACCACTTATTGATAAACTGATAAAGCAGAATCAATCAGTAATGAGAGCAGCTGTTCTCACACCGAGCAGCTTCCTGTTGACAGTTCAGCCTCCATGTTGAGGCTAAATCAGCAGAATCTCACTTCCTGTTTTGGATTTAGTGTCTTTTGCAAACACGTCAAATGTCCAAAGATCAAACTAACAACTACTTTTTTATTGTCCACTAGTCTGTGGATCATTTTCTTGATTAACTGATCTATGAAATGTCCACGATGACGTCCTCAAACGTCCTCAACCAAAAGATGTTCAGTTTACTGTCACAGAGGAGGAAATAAACCAGGAAATCTGAGAATTTGGACCCATTTTCCTTTAAATATCAACTCAAACCAATTAAAAGATTGTCAAGATAACCATTATAACCATAGTAGTTGGAATTTAGTTTATTTCAGACAATAAAGGTTATTGTTTTGGTAAAAAGGTGTTCTTTAAAACATGTGAACATTTAAATCTTCTCTGCGTTTAGGGATTAATGCCAAAAATGTGCATATATACCGACTAATATATTGGTATCAGACATTCTTATATTCCTAATATTGGCCTCAGAGCCAAAAATTGTGTATCGGTATTATGTCATGATTTTTAGAGAGATTTCAGCTAAAGGATTTTAGATTTGGGGAAGAAATTGTGATGAGAAGAGAAAAATCTTAATTTAGTTTGAAATCATTAAATATTCAGTGGAGTGTTTAAAAAAAAAAAGTGTCATTAATTACAGCAATTGACGGTTTGATGCAAAAAAAAAAAAAAAAAAAATGGATACAGTGTGTTTCATCAGGCTGTAATTGAAAGATGATCAAAATAGGTGACGGCTAATCGATTAATTGATTAATACATGCATCTGATTTCGGGTCGTGAACAGGCTGCAGCTCTGACTACAGGCCCCCCTCCCCCGAGCTGTGCTGCTTTGTCCGGGCTGCAGGAGTGTGGACGGGCCGGATCAGAACCACCGCAGACAATGAGCCCATCACACCTGTCACACATGATGCCTTCACGTGTCTGCAGCTGCAACAACAACAACAAACAACAAAAAGGGACACAAAAGCAACAAATGGTTACCATGTCTCGTCCGACTCGTCTGAGCAGGACAGAGAATTCAAGTCCAAAAGTTCCAGCTCGTCCAGAACCGACGGCTCGGATCCGTCCTCCTCCTCATCATCCTCCTCATCCTCCCCCGCAGCTCCGTCTCCGCCCGTGTGCGGGAGGAAATAGTCGAAATGCTCCTCTGGAGGCACGAACGACCCCAAGGACGCCTGCCGGAGGAGGGCGGGCAGCGGGCCGGACAGGCAGAACCCGCCGCCGCCGCCGTACGTGCCCGTCGCCCGGGTCCGCAGCTGCTCGTTCTGCCGCTCCAGCTTGCGGACCAGCTCCTGCAGCTTCTTCACCTCCAGCTCGGCGTTCAGGCTGTTGCTGTTGTGGTCCACGTCGGCCACCATCGCGGGGTTCAGCACCGCAGCCTCCATGTGATACAGCGCCGTGTGAGCCTCCAGAGTGCCGCTGCTGCTGCTGCTGCTGCCGGCGGGAGGAACCAGACTAGTACCGCTGTCTGGACGGAGCTGTAACTCCACCCATCCAACATACACATACACATACACATACACATACACACACACACACACACACACACACACACACACACACACACACACACACACACACACACACACACACACACACACACGCCTCTTTAACCCACAAGCCTGATTTCAGGTAGAAGCAGCACCTGTCAGTCTGAACTCAGGGCGAACATCCTCTTTCACTCCAAACTTACCTTTTAATCCTTAAAACAGATTTAAACGTTTTTAAAACGCGTTTTTTTTTCTGTAACAGCTGATTCTGAACCAGATACTGTTGCTCTGCTGATCGATATCCCAACAATCGATGAGCTGATTGCTCTGATGTGATAAAGGTGTGTTGTAATCAGCAGATGCACCTGGTCGACATTTATGCGCCTCTGGCGACATCTAGCGGCAGAATGTGGTCATGACAAGCATTTTTGAAAAATTAAGATTTTCTCTTAAATTGAGTTGAATTAAAACATTTTTCCCAGCAAAATATGATCAGTTCAATCATTTGATCGTCAAATCTGAAGATTTGTACTCTATAATTTTATGTTTATGTTTTTAAACATGTCAAATTCGACTTCGGATGAAAAACAATCTGAAAAGTTAAAATTTTCTAAAAAAAAAAAAACTTGTGCAAAATTATTTTTTTCTTTCCAAGAACAGTAATTATTGTGATCCAGAACTGACAAAATATGACCAGATAAATCATTGAAATAGATTATTAAATTAAGATGGAGCCGAATCACATTTTTTGTTCAACAAAATGTGATTACGATGTCCTGAAACTAAAAATAAACATGTATAATGTCCCTTAATCCCCAATTTGCACCAAGCAAAACACATCAAAAGCAAAAATAAGATCTGCATCTGTATAATAAACAGAAGTAGAGAAAAGGGAATCTGATGTACTTAAAACAAACTCTGTACAAGAAACAGCAATTTTAGCTGGAAGTAAAAAAGTAATTGCCTCCAAGATGGTATGATATGATGATAGTATAGTGGAAGTGTTAAACAGCAGAAAATGGAAATACTCTTGAGTAAATGTACTTAGTTACATTCTACCCCTGGTTTAGAATAATAATGATAGCAGCAGGTGAACTGTTTTGTGTCCTCAGAGTTAAAGTCATTAGAAATTTAAATTCATGAGACTGTAATTAATAATTTTTAACTGTAAACATTTTTTAAACTTCCTGCTAGTCAGAGGGGAAAAGAACAAAATACTTAACACCAAAAACCAAACACCAATACAACGTGTTTTTATGTGAAAAACATGTTTTATTGATTAATACACCGATAAATATAATCCAACTTTCATTTATTCTTTGTCTTGTGGCTCCATCTGGTGGCTGAAGAGACTCACTGCAGCTGGATCACACATCATGAAACATGGCCGCCTGGAGACAGTCAGCTGTTTGTTCTCAGTGACGTAAACTCAACATTCAACATTAAAACCACGAGATTTCCGCCTCAGCGTTTCTTCCAGGTGAACTTCCTTCGGGCTCCCTCCTGACCGGGCTTCTTCCTCTCCCTCACTCTGGGGTCAGGGGTCAGCAGACCAGCTGGAAGCAAACAAACAGCTGAGACAAGGACGCCATGACACAAAGTGACGTCTGACGTGTTCTGTGTGTTTGACTTTGTGTTATTTAATATCTTCCGGCCTCTCGAGACTCAACCAGCATCATCTTTTCTGAATTTATGAGCTTTTATTGTTGTAAAACAGGAAGTCGACTAACAAACATGGTTTCATTTAGACAACATGTTGTGCTGTTGCATCATGTTCTCTCTCTCTCCTCTTCCCAAATGAGGGTTTATCTTTCTGCCAGCTGCCGTCTTAATAACAAATTTGTTTTTAACGACTCGCCTCGAATAAATAAAACGTTACACAAGCAAAACCATCCAAAACAACCTGCACAGAACATGTTTCAAATATGTTGAACGGAGCTAAAACGATTAGTCAATGAATGGATCAGGTCATCAAGTTCTCCACCGGAGGACTTAGAAGAATTAAAGGGAAATCAGAAACACAAACATCTTCCTGAGGAGACCACCCACCTTGCCTCATGTTCTCCACCTCGCCGTCGGACATGAAGCAGAGCAGCGCCCGAGAGATGCCGAGCCGCAGCGCCCCCGCCTGGCCGGACCTCCCGCCGCCGCTCACGGTGCACTCGAGGTCGAAGCGTCCCAGCATGCCCATGAACTGCAGCGGGAACATCAGCTGCTCTCTGAGAGAAAAAAAAGAGAGAGAGAGAGAGAGAATGGGAACGTGGCTGAACGTGGCAGAGCGGGGTGTGTGCCATTTAGCAGATAGTGGTATCAAACGGGCCGGGCCGGGCTCATTTAATGTCCGGTTGGGTGACTTTTCAGACAAGCAGCGGAGGATCCGGGCGCCGTGAAAAGCTTTCTCTGACAATCTCACCGCTGCATATTACAGAGTAACTTCTGACTCAGCAGGAAACGGGATGACTTTGTGTGTGTGTGTGTGTGTGTGCGTGTGTGTTGTGAGGAGTGAAAGTGTTCTGGATGGCGTCTCAGCCTGAATGGCCTATGGCTGCTGACAAAGTCAATTGTCACCTCTCTGCTCCAATTACAGCCCATCCTCACACGGCGTGACAACACCAGCTCTGGACATTCTCACACACACTCACACACACACACACAGTCACACACACACACAATCACTCAACTGTGTAATTAACTTACTACAAGGAGATAAATAAAAAACGAGGCGATGCTGTGAAGAGTGAAAAAGCTGCTTTTTAATTTTTTTTTTTTTTTTTTTTTGGAGCGGGGGAGTAAAACACATCACGTCGTGCATTTTTTAAAGGGAAAGCGGTATCTATGAATGAAGCAGCCTGCCGTGAGGTGCAGAAAAAGAAGAAAAAGAAAAAAAGGAGGGTTTATTTGTTCACGCCGCTCTCCTACCTGTCCTGGAGCACAGGGAAGTAGTGCAGGTAGTCCTGGCCGTTGATGGTGATCCGCCCGGAGCCGCAGTCTCGAAGAATCACAGTGGAGTTGGCCATCTTCCTCCGACCTGAGGAGAAAAAACTGTTTCATCTTTGTTCTACGGTGGCCCTGAGGGTCAAATCACAACAGTTACAAAAAGTAGTATGATCTGAAATGTTGAGTTTCCTAAAATGTAGCTGCGTGTTTTCTGTGCTGTCGTATATCTACCGTTCGCGGTGCTGAAGGCCACGCCCCTCTCGTCTCGCTCCAGCAGCGGCATTACTTGCTTCATGGACTGGGTCTCCAGGTTCTGACGGTACCGTAGGACGAACTCCTCCTCTTTGGTGCAGTAGGGCATCGACAGCAGGCGCTCCATCAGCTGGATGAAGTGGTCATACTGGAGGAAACAACATATTCAAGTCACCTTCTCCAGCTTCCCGTCATTTTCTCATAAAGGCGTGACGGAGATGGAGTTCTTACGTCTTGGGTGGAGATGTTCTCCACCAGCAGCTCCTCCAGTTCCTCCTTTTTAAGCCACCTGCTCGTGCTGAGAGAGCTGACGGACACAAAGAATCCATAATCAACACGCTGAAGAGCTGAAGGAGATCAATCTGCTTCTTTGGTGTTCTTCTACTTACATCTGCTTGACGTCCTTGGTCAGCAGCCCCTTGGCTCTCAGACGATCTTGGTGCTTCTCTAGCGCCAGGATTTTGCCTAACGCTTCCTGTAACACAACAGAAACATTCAGGTGAACACTTCCTGACGTACAAATGGTTACGGGCACGAATCATGAGAAAACTACCCTGTTTCTGTTGTTTGAAACGCAGTCGTGTTTTCTAAAATATTGCGTTTCCTTACGTTTTGTTGCATTTTTCTAAAATGTCTTCCGTCTTTTGAAACGTTGTTGTGTTTTCTTTTGTTTTTTACGATCAAAAATGGCTTTGACGCCTCAGATGAAGCTACAGAGACTTAAGAGTCAACCATGTCGGGGTTGGTTTCCATTTTTTTAAATCTCAATTTCTTTGTTACAGTTTTGTTTGGAGATTGGATACGTAGTCCTCTGAATCTTCTCACATGTATTTATAGCGTCTTGGCCCGTGACACAAAAACAAATATTTCCATTGTTCACGTGCTGAGATGGACACCTGCGATTCTTCAGCCCCTTACATGAAGTTGGAGCATCAACGCGAGCCTGAACAAACGTCAGGACGGTTTGGCGGCCTCCTCAGCGGGGACGAGCGTGTCGCGGCGACGACGGGCGCAGACGGGGACAGACGGGGACAGACGGAGGGCGCCGAGGGGGGAGCATGCCAGTCACGTCCCCGAGGCAGACGCTCCCCACCTCGGCCCCGCACCAGCGCCTGGGTGAGAACTCATTTCCCCGTCAATTATTCACCAGATGTTTGTTTAATTCCTTCTTGATAGAGTGTGCCTAATCCGCTGCCACTCCGACCAGCGACGGAGGGGTATGGAGGGGGGAGGAGGAGGGGGAGGGTGGGGTACAAACATCAAGCAAAAACCAATTTTCTTTGCGAAAAAGAAAAAAAAAGGGTAATAAAAAATGAGAAAAAAAAGAGAAGGCGCAGGGACACGTTTGCAAACACTGGGCGCTACAATGGCGAGGAATAATTCGCATGGATCGGCCGGATGAAAGAGGAAGAGGGGCGAGTATCTGGATACGTTTAAGTCGAGGTTGTTACAGAGACGGACAGCTAGACCGCCACACTCTCTGTTCGGTTGTCTTTATATGCACGGCAGGACTTCCAGGCTTTAGCTGCTCTGGGTTGGAAGTGAAGGGTGGAGGTGGAGGTGGAGGCTCCCCGGGGTTGTGTGGCCATAAAAGGGCTCAGCGGAGCGGTGAGCGGGGTAATGCACCGACGACAGCCGGAGGAGAGCAGCCGAGCGGGGAAGGGCTGCTTTACACACCACTGCCCCCTCCTGGAAACACTCCTGAGGTGTGTGTGTGTGTGTGTGTGAGGGGAAAAATAGAAAAATCCTGGAAAACAGTAAGAGGAAAGGGAAAAGGTGGAGGAAGAGGGAAAATGTGAGGGTAAAAAGGAGCAGACAGGCAGCACGAGCTCTCAGACACGTCTGACATACCTATTTAAACCAACAGCAGGGGGTGCAGATTGCAGCTGCAGGGCACAATGGTGTGTGTGTGAGCGTGTGTGTGTGTGTGTGAGAGCCAGGACCAATATTCAGACATCACACCTCTCTTGTGTTTTTCGATACAGACACACGCCTCGCACACTAGAACGCCTTTGAACAAGGTCAGCCGCAGACAGGAAGCCAGAACGGGTCGAGTGCGCGAAAGCAACAAAAGATGGGAGGAAGAAAAGAGGAGCTCAGAGGTGAGGAGGAGCGGGATGAATGGTTGGGAGGTAGCAGCTCCTCTCCCTCCCCCCTCCCCCTTCAAATCCCCTGTGGAGGAGTCGCTCCCCCGTGGCGGGGACAAAGACAGAGGCGCCACACCTCCAGTTCTGATCCTGGGACGCTCTGACACACGGTTCACTTTGGTTTTATCATCGTGGATTCAGGAAAATAAAGATTGTTCTCATATTTTCATTCATGCGTCAACAGTATGAATGAAGCAGGGTGACAGTGAAACTTTAGACTGGTGGCTGACGTCAAAAATATAAGTGAACTTTCTGAGAGAGCGTGAGTACGATCACACAAATTCACAAAGTGACCTTTAAATCAGCCTCGCCTCACATAAAACACATTTTTTTACTGAAGTCTGCCGCTCGATGAGACGATATTCATATTCAGACTTTTACAGCAAAACCTCTTGAATGTGGTTATTTAACAGCTGGACTAGAACGACGCCTCCATGTTGTGTTTCTGTCTCTGACCTCTGACCTTTCTGGATAACAAACGTCTTAACTTCACCACTCGGTTATCGTTGGAAATGATCGAGTTGTGGCCCCTCACATCTGACCTCTGGCTGCCAAAATCTAATGAGTTCATCCTCGAATCTTTGCCGACGGTTCCCAAGTGCCTTCATGAGAATGGGACACTGTGAGGTCACAGTGATCTTGACCTTTGACCTTTGCCCGCCAGTTTCTAATCAGTTCATCCTCGAGTCCAAGTGGAACTTTGTACCAAATTTGGAGAAATCCCTTCAGTCCTGGCTGATTCTGCTGAGAAAACAAACTACCAGACTCCTCCTTCTCCTCTTCTGGATCACAGGTAGATCTACAGGTATTCCTCACTCTTTGACCCCTCTCTCCCTCCCTCCTTTCACCTCACCTCCCTCTAATCTCCCACCTCTCCTTCACCCCGGCTCGGCTCGGCTCAGCTCAGCTCAGCTCTCCGTGTGGAAAAGAGGATCTGACGTTGCCTCTCCTCTGGGGACGGCCATCTGAATAAGATATGACCCGAGGGGGGTGGTGGTTTGGAGCTGGATGGAGATTTACAGCTACCTGCAGTACTCACATGCATCAGGGTGTAGTAGGACTGTTTGCCGGTGTAGAACAGGAAGTGGAACGGCCGTCGGTCTTCGCCCCACTGGATGGCTTTCAGAAACGGGACACAGGATCAGATGTGAGGCAGAGAACACACAAGACAAACAAAAGACTCTGGAAACATTTAGATGATTTAAAAACGAACCTCTCTGCTTGGGAAATATTTCATCTGGGTGCTGTGGATGAAAACAAGAGGACATTTAATTATTGTTTTGCTGTCTGTGTGCATGAAAATGAAGACATTAATGAGTCTTTAACAGTTTGTAAGGATCAGTCTACGAGATCTGACGTCACTGAGGGATTTAACGGGCAAAGAGACAAAACCAGAGAAGAAGAGATAAAAGAAAATGACAGGAAATAAACTATTAACTATTTTCTCTTCATTAAAAATAAATATGGGTATAAATGAATGTATAAAACGTGACAGTGTGCTTCTGCGTTCACCATCTTTACATTATTTGCCCCCTTTCATTTGTATTTTCTCATTTATTTGATTTATATGTTTATTCATGTCTTATCTTTCATCTATCCCTCTGATTTACTTTCATAAACATTTATTTCAACATTTTAAATAAACATAACCTAAAAAAAAGCAGAAAATAAGGTAAAAAAGCATTGTTTCTGCTTGGTTTTATCATGAAAGCGAATTAAAATGACATATGATGGGAAAAAACTGTCACACTAATCAATAACATCAGTTCCACATGAATCTGTATCATAAACATGAATGATTTACAGCCTTTAAACTTGTTGTCTGTGCTGCAGACACGTACCTTCATGAGCGGCCGGGCTTTCTTGTCGAACAGGCCGGAGGGGAAGAGGTACTGGATGCTCCTCTGTGGGAGAGAGAGAAGAAAAAAAAAAGTAAAAAGAAATAAATAAGAGGGAGAAGAAGAAGAAAATGGCAATTTGAGAGCTGATGGCACGTCGTGACGAGGCCGACGCGTCCGAACAACAGAGGTCACACCAAGTGGACGCCACGGAGGAAAGTGACAGGAAGAAGAGGCACAAGCTGGTGGCGGGTTCAAGGAAAGGCGAGCGTGATGAGTGTGAGTCTGTGTGTGTGTGTGTGTGTGTGAGTTATTGTCGAGTTAGAGGAGAAAACAAGCAGAAAAAGGCACAAGTTTTTGGCCGGGCTGACAGCAAGCAGAGGACACTGTGGACGTCCAACAGTTCACTCCAAGTTCATCCTCCACTCGGTGTGTGTGTGTGTCGTTAGCAGGGCTACAGATGGCACTGGAAGTGTGTGTGTGTGTGTGTGTGTGTGCGTGCGTGCGTGCGTGCGTGCGTGTGTGAGAAGAGAGGGGAGACAGTCTGTTCATCTCTCCTCTTCCTCCATCCCGCCGTCCCTCCTCTTCCTCTTCCTCGTTCGTTCGTTCCTCCTCTTCTCTCCGTCGGTTCAATTAGCGAGGCAGCAGGTGCAGCCGGCGGAGAGCAGGTTGCTGCCTTTAAGGTTGTCAAAACGACAGAAATCGGGGAGAAGAGGACTGGTGGAGAGGTGTGTGTGTGTGTGTGTGTGAGTGTGTGTGTGAGGAAGAAGTTACAGGGTACAAAGGGAGAGACAGGCGATGAACAGATGAAGACACACCTGTGCGTCCCCGGAGTCTCGGCACAATATGGCCGAGATCCCCCCGAGGGGTGAAGACGGACTGACGGAGGCACCGACAGTCCGACAGTCACCAGCGTCAGTTACCGATTTCAAAACGACATCGTCAAATCGATCGATTCTGATCAGCTTTAATCGCCTCTGCTGCATCACTGAAACGCAACACATGAATGGATAAAACTGACCAAGCATTTACGTTCATCCATCAAAGTCGAGCAGTTGCGCATCAAAATACTGATTATTCCTGCGACACATGAACGCACAATTAATGTTCACAAGTCCTGAACTGATAAGTGGATTAACTGAGTCTTCTTCTGACAAATACTTTTCTTAATTTTCCTGATCAAGAGGTTTTTTTTTCCTTACTTGACCTGTAAACTGTACAGATTGTGATTTTGAGCTACGAAACTAAAACTGGCTCGATCGACTCATGAAGAAGTTCATGTTTTTAGGTCTGAATTAAATATCATGTGGTCGGAAGCTGCTGAAAGAAAACAAGTTGTTTAGACTGTTTCTTTTCACCGCTTTCTGTCATTTTTATCAACAAAACAATTTATTAATAAATCAAAATAATAATCAGCTGATGATGATGATGATGATGATGATGATGATGATGATGATGATGATGATTAGTCTGGGCCCTGGTTTGGTTTCTGTGTTTAAATATTAATAATTACATAAAACTCACAAAAGAAATGCTGAAGATTTGAGAATCTGGAACCAAAGAATGTTTAATAAATCGTTACTGGCATTGATTTATTTCCAGTCACCTAAATCTACTCATCATGGCTCAAACTAATAGTTTTGGTAACAGTCACGAGAGACATTTAGTTTCGTCTCTGGTGTTAATTTCTTCCCCCGGGCTGTAAACATCCTCCTGGATCTTCACCACCGTCACACCTGAGGCATCTGGGCTCAGAGGGATTTATCAGATGCCTCTCAGCTTCCCCCTCCAGTCCTCCAAAATGTTCCTCTTCCCCTGCTCACGTCTGAGTCTGGGCTGCCGGCCGTCGCTTCGGCTTTCACAGCCGGGCGCCAACAGCTCTCTTCATTACCCGTGAGGGACGCAGGGGACCAGGCGAGGGACGAGTGGGAAATCGAGCTAAACGGTTGGAGCAGCGAGGGGCTGGTGTGTTGCCAAAATCTGGAATCAGCATGTGTGTTTGAGGGCGTTGCTAATGTCCCTGATGCAGCGGATTAGGCAGCGGTGGCTCCACCTGCCTGATGATGATGTGAAGAGACGACGGAGGTTTAAAACCCAGAAGCTCTCCAGTCTGAAACTGATCAGTGGTCCCTGTCATTAGGGATAAGTGTTGATCAATCAGGGGGAGGGATGTCCGGACGTCCATGAAAATAACTTTTAGGGTTAAAGCATAGATTAGCTGTGAGCATTTATCTGAGACTGAATCTGAACCAAACCCCCTGCATGTCAAAAAAAACAGCTGCTCATGAGCTTATTTTATGAAGAGTAAGGCAACAGTATGACTTTGCTATATCTCCATCTCAGTGATCTATCGAAAGAAACTAGACTATCCAGACTATTTTGATAATTGATGAATCATTTCAGACATTTTTCAGGCAAAAATATGAAATATTGTCAGCTTCCAGCTCCATAAATGTGAAGATTTGCTGCTTCTCTTCTTTGGATCTTTGTGTTTTGGACTTTTCTGATTTGCATTTTTCAAAAATAATCAGCAGATTCACTGCTAATGAAAATGATTGATTGCTGCAGCCCTGCGTACGTAGCTACTGTTTGGCTGCAACAAATATCCATGACCTCTATCAATGAGGACAGCACTGCCTGGTTGAGGACGTGAAGAAGGTGAATGTGTGTTTATATTGTTCTGATACTGCTCTGTCTGCCAGCAGTTTATAATTAGGAAGCTACGGCGCTAATTACATTTACCTGCGATTGCTAATGACATTAGAATAGCTGTCAGTGAGGTAGCAGTCTGTATTAGCAGTGTAATTCCTACCTCAGTATGATCTGAGCTTTTGGTCAATTATTAGTTAAGGAGACAACATTTGTGTTAGCTAACCGAGCATATCTATTAAGAGTGAAATCTTAAACTCTTCCTCGAAGTCTTTTGCCATTTTACACAGAAATACTGCACTTCACAGTAAAAATGTGACTGGGTTTCTGTAGAAACAATATATAACTGTTATTTTTCAAGTATATTACAGAACATCAATGTTAATCATCAACCAGTTAGCCAGTAACTTTACTTTAAAATGACAGGAATCATTTCTTTATGGTGCAGAAAAAGGACGCAGGACGTTTTTCTTCCACATACAGTAATTTGTTTGTGCTGCAACGATTAGTTAGGTAGAAAACTAAGTAATTTTGAAGCTGAGAACGAATGAGAAAACAGACAAAAGAAGCAAATCTTAACACTTGAGAAGCTGAAACGGTTGATGCTGGATTGTGGTGAACCCCCCTCTTCAAAAAACTTGGATAATCAATTTGTTGCACAGTTCATAAAATGTCATAAAATCGGGAAAAATGCCCAAGATGACGTCCTCAAATGTCTCGTTTTGTCCACATCTTGGAGGAATGGATGAAGAAGATATTGGGCTTTAAATGCTCCAACAATATCTGTCAGTCGTATGAACTAAGAAAAAAACAATCTCACCAGCCTCCTCCTATGAATGTACCCACTTTAACACTTAAAGATCAGAGTCTTACAATAATAAAACTGTCTTAAACAATAGAGTTTTTACACCTGACTCTTCACTCAAACACCCAGACAAGTGTTGGTCATCCAGACCTTCTTAGGGTTTACATTTGCCTGACACATATACTAACAACCCCTCACACATAATGTGCTCTTAATTGACACAGGAGCCACTTATCCTTCATACAAGAGACAAAATAAGAAAAGTCACCAAACTGGGCTGCAAACAGCTGGAAACACAGAGACAACAGTAAACTCTTACATCTATGTCCTCCTGGGTGAAGTTCTCGGGGTCCTCTCCCATCATGTTCGCCAGGTGTCGTTTGCCGATCTCAAACTCCTCCACCTGCTTCTTGATGAACTCCATGGTGAACTTCTCTGGCCCCAAGGCCGCCAGGTTCTTTCTGCGGAGGGCAGAGCTCACACATATCTGCCTGCTCAGGACCTGAGGAGGAGGACGGGCGCCGTTATTTTGACAGGAGTTTGGTTAGCAAAACTATGCTAACTTTCCACATATATGTAACATTAGCATCATTAAACTACAGCCGAACTCACGTTACGTGTACATTGAGTTGATTTAACATATCACACAGTCTTTCGTACTGTGATAACACGAAATGCAGCGACGGTTAAATTTAATTGCACGTATTCCTCAAGCTAGTTTCGGCTAGCTGCAAGAGGGATGCTACCTCAAGGACGTCAGTTGTTACGCACTGAGGTTCGTTTCTACGATTCCGCGTTTGTTTTACAAACGTAACTGTTCAGTGTATCAAAGACAAACCCGCACTTTACCTGTCGGCTCAACTGCGACGTGACTGCGCTTAAACTCGAGCTGCAAGTCCCACATTTTCCCAAAAACGATCCCACGGTCCGCGCACGGGACGCCGCCATGTTGGCTGACAGCTGTGGCGTCACTGGCGGAAGTTGTCAGAATAAGAGACACGTGCCCCCCCCCAAAAAAACAAACAAAAAAAACAAAACCAAAAACATCAAATTCCTTTTTTATTACGTCATTATCATTATTGTTATAATCTTACTTTATCTATTTTTTTTTATTCTTTATTTGTTTGCCTGCACACATGATTATATTTGCTTTTTGACTGTTATATCTGATGATTATTTGTATATTGAAATAAAGAAAAGTGGAAAAAAATACAGAGAAGTTGTTGGCTTTGTTAAATAATATTTTTTAGCTTTGCATTTGCAAGTTTAAAGAGGAAATCTGATGCATTATGGACAACAATGCACACTTTTTGACTTTTATTTTGAAATAAATTGAACCAGTTGCCATGTCAAATGTTGCATTCAGGTGACTCCTATAGCCTTGATGATGTGTTCAAGTGCTCTTTAATGAGCATATAAAACCTACCAAACCCTAAAACCAACATAACAGAGTTTTTAGAGAGATAGCAGATAATGTTGTCTTGTTTCATTTGTTTCGTCATGATTCTATATTAGATATATAACCTGTGCTAAAATGTTAAAGGTCCAATATGTATGACAGCTTCATGGCTAACACGGCTAAGAACAGCTACACTCAGCAGTGGTTAGCAGCTTCTCTGGTGCTAGATGTTTGTTCTGAGTTCTTACATATTGCACCTTTAACATAAACAATATCAGAAATGTGAAGAAAATGTAGAAATGCATTTAGTTAAATTAAAAATGAAAATAATAAGGTTCATGTCTTCAGACCAAAACAAAAGTGGCAACACAAGAAATAAAAAGAAGAAAATCAAGACGATAATCCAGGCCACATGACGGTGACCGCAGCGTTGCGTAACCTGTCCGAAATGACAAATGAAGGGAATACAAATGTGTAAACTCCGAGGAAAAGGACATAACATTTTTTAAAGACAATTGACTACAGTGACTTAAATCAGCAGCATCTCTTGGAGCGTCAATCCTGATCACATCACTCGCTCATTGAAAACTTGTGTTGCTCGGGTACGATCGCCGGAAATCCAAACCAGGCCGGCCACATGGCGCAGCTGAGAGCGAAATCTCCAGTGATCCAGCACACTGCTCTTTATTGAGGTTGTAAATCAACACCAGCCAGCGTCTAAACTTTAAATGCTAGAACCACTTAAAACAAGTTTTTTAAAAAGAAAGAAACACGAAATACACATCTCACTTTCATGACTTTCAGCACAAATTTTCAGAATAAAAGATCCTTTATTGATTATTTAGAGACAGCTGATTTGTGCCAACACACACACAGAACCATCCGAAGAGCCCCACTTTTACAGGCTCGGATGCCCTGTCCGGTTTAACACGAGCTGCATGTGAGCACCATCTGTCTCCCATGTAAAAAAAACAAAAAAATAAATAATAAAATCACTGACAATAAGAGGGGAGCTGCACATGTCACGCCACAGGATTTAAAAAGCAGCCGATCCACATGACTTATCAGAAATAACACAATAAAAAATGCTCAGTCACTGTCTGCCAAACACGCTGGCACACCGACACGTAAAAAAAACAGATTGTTTCTTTTTTTTTTTTTTTGCATATGTGCTGCAGTCGGTTGCCGGGCAGAGCAAGACACGGATTAACACAACATTTTGTGCAGATTCCTTGAATAGATGAGCGCAAGCTGCCACCTCAGCCCCGGCTAACTAAGCTCGGGATGAGAGTAATCTTCGATCCCGCAGGGAGCGATGAGCGAGCGGCGCGGTGCAACACATGTTCTGTAAAAACCCAAAGTTTTCACGCCGTAGATGCTAAACAGCTGGGGCCTTATTCAGCAGCTTGTGTGCATGTTCAGTTTCCTTTTGCTGAACCAGTTTGGGATGAATTTATAGAGTTGTATGGAGTCAAATCTGCTGTTATGATGTTAGTTCGATTTTTTTACTCTCAACACTCGGACAGTGAATTTGCCTTTAATCGAAGATATAGAACAAAACAGCAGCTCGTCTGTCTTTGCAGGACACCATTATGAGCTCAGCATGCAGCAGTTTTAGCTAAAACCTTGCACAGGATACTAATTAGTGTTCTTTTAGTATATAAAGGTGCATTACGCAAGAAAATTAGTTTAAAGAGGGTGAATAGAGGTGCTGCAGCAATGCACAGTATGAGAAAAGTGATCGCTAAAATGGAAATTAGAACAAAATCATAATAAATATTGAATCTATAAGACTTTTGTCATTTAGTCGCAGCGTTGCTCTTTAAGGTAAACAACAAAACGTATTGCAGATGTATCTTTTACTCTTTTACCACTGTAATATTCTGAATGAAATGTTGTCAGTTACCAGCTGATTTTAATGTCGCCAAAATGCAATTTGTCAAAAATCAAAACCATCTATCTCCAAAGTTTGGCCAATTTAAGCTCGTCAGACACACTGAGAGATGACACTTCTAGTTTAAAACACTGTTTAAAAACTCAATTAGATTGGGTGAAGGTTGCTTTCAGAAGACTTTAAAGGGCTTCGTTTTCCCGAGGTCATTAAAATGTGACATTTAAGTGACAAAACAGTAACTCTTCACTTTTAATATGCTATGAAAAGGTTGGTTAACAGAAAGTAGAGAGGTGTTAATGTGTGAAAACACTCTCAAAACCACTATTACATATGAAGTCCAGGTTCAACAACAAGCACATGAGATGTAAAGATGTCTTCCATTTAAATCTGACGTCCTTTGGTTGATCACAAGTTGAGGAGAAACTCACCTCCAGTGATCGTGGCCTCCTTCCCTGTCAGTGTGTGTGTGTGTGTGTGTGTGTGTGTGTGTGTGTGTGTGTGTGTGTGTGTGTTTTCAGTACAGTACTATGCTGTGTTTACAAATCAATGCTGTGTGTCTTCACTTAGATCACTTTGATAGAGTTGGAACAGGAACACGGGGAGATTAATCAAACTGAAGGGGCACTGACTGCCGGCCCTGTGCCAAGTCGATACGGCCGCGTGGTTAATTTGCCCCAAGGAGGGCTGTCGTCAGGCAGATGATAAACAGTGTTTGCCCCGTTTTTTAGCCACAAGCGCGCTCCTGCTCACCAAGAAAAATAGTTTCGACCCGTGGTCTCTAATTTACAGTGGGGGGTGAGAGGTGGGACATAAATCATCCTTCTGCCCGTCCCTGACAGGCCGAGCCACCGTGGGTGGAGATATTCGTTTGGGTGAGCTCACTGTGGACTCACAGGGGCATTTTGTAAAGATATGGACATTATTTTAGTTTAAAAGATTCAAGAAACAAACTGAGACTATCAAGACAACGCGAAGAAACAAGTGCTGACTTACATATTTCTGCATTCTGTGCTGCAGAGAAGTTTACGTCAGCATGCTAACAGGCTAGCCCGTTTGAAAGCACCCAGAGTTTCAACTTGGAGATGTAAAACTAGCACTAGCATAAGGAATTAAGCATCTTCAAAGTGAAATAATGTTAGCAGTATTCACTAGATCTTCATGAATAATGGATGCAGTGAAAAACAGCATATTTGACAACCATTAGCGCCTGTTAGACAACAGCTAATGTTAGCATTCAACCTCTTCTGAGCAAACATTACTGTTTAGATCTAAAATACCAACCTATATATTGGACACATTCAAAAGTGAGGCGTTTGAAGTGAAACACACAGGATGTAGGAAGACAGTAATGTTAGCTAGACAGCTTGAATGCTAACGTTAGCAAATGGGTCATCAAATATGTAGTTTTACCTCAAATTGTGGCGCAAATTCTCCAGATTTTTACTCAACCGGTAACGGTTGAACTAATAATAATTCATCAGATTCCTGACATGTATACAACCTGCAACATGGCAGTGCCACATTAGCATTGGATAGTTCTGGAGCTAACGTTGAATTCTGGCCACCTTTAGGTAAACCCTGCAACTCACTGTGATGCTTTTGGAGAGCAGTCTCTTTTATGTTAATGAGAAGATACACCTTGTTAATGAGAACCAAACAGTGCCAGTTGCTGTGAAAATGCACTGAAAACAGCGCTGTGACGTGGATTCATTTAGGGAACCTCATGGGCGTCTGTTTTCATGCTTTGGCATGTGCCATCAATGCTTCATACGCGGCTGCAGCTCGGTGCCAGGCATCAGAGAGCTGGCTCCCATCCAACTGTTCCAACAAATCTCCATATGGACACCGGGGATTCCAGCGCCGTCTTGAAAAGGAAACACCACAATAGGCGACATTGACCTCCTCTCAATTTGCCCCTGTCCCCAGATTGGGTGACATCCTTTTAATTGTACGGCTAAAACAGAGATGGAGGAAGAAATAATGGAGGATATCACACCGTGGAGCTGTGCCAAGTCCGCTCCTTCCCCCTCTTTCCCGAGGATGGAGTGCTGGAGAATTGGGGGCTTATAATACCAGCGAGCTGAGGCTTTGCTCCAGTCATCATTTCCATGCTGCTTTACGCTGATTCCCTAATATCCTTAGCGCCTTGCGTAGGGATAAGCCCATCGTGCTGAAACATGGCTGTCATGCCTATAAACCGTTCACGGCTCTAAAGAATCCATTATGGTTGCTCCACAAACATGGGGACTCAAAGGGCCACTTTGCTCAAGCTCATTTACTCTTTTAAAAGCGTATTTATTTACCCTTAGTGCCGTGGTAGAAGGGATCGCCAGTACGCCACAATGCATCACAGCAGGGTGTAGAAATGATGTATTTAGGCGTAAGTGGTCACTGATAGTTTGACTCACTCGTCTTAAATATACTGAGCTGCATATCCTTAGTAGAAAGCAAGTGTTAATCTTGCAAAGCACAAAATATATCACTTTAAATCATCATCTTTTCATCGGTAGGCACGGATGTGTTTTCTCACAAGACTGAAAAGTTGCTTGTTGGTCCTGATGGATTCAATTTGCTTTTCACAGATTTCCCCCATAAACCTCGACGGCTGCACGATTTCTCAGTCGCGTACGGTTAAAAATCTGGACCACTCGCTTTCATTTGAGCCACACATCAAGCATTTAACGCAACCTGCGGTCTTCCGCCCCACAACAGGCCCGGATACGCCCCATTTTTTTAATCAAAATCAGATGCAGAAATCATTGCGACCCCCTCGAATAGTTTACTGTAATGCAACACCCAGATATCAGATCGCACTTTTGCACACCTGGTTCCCTCGTCTTATGAAGCCTGCAAGTTTTTTGAATGGGGATTTGTTCTATGACATAAAAAACATAAAAAAAAAACCCACAATTGAATTAAAAAGCACGTTTCAAAAAATGCCAGATGAAGAGAGGCTAAATGAAACTACAGACATAAAATAATGTGGTTTAATTTAAAGTTTCAGACAATCTGCCCTCCGAAAGAGGACGTTTCTGTCGAATGAGTCACATGAAACTACTCTTGCTCCTCTTTCCATTTCTATTTCTGATGTATGTAATAATTCTACTTCTACTGCTACCAGTCCGTTACAATGATACAAAACCTGCCACTAATACTACTACTACTAATAGTAATCAGTATATGTATATACAGTGACACTGAAGCTGAGTGCTGCAACCGACTGTGTCAACACCCACAGTTGTCTTTGTGTGAGGTAAACCAAGTTATACGCTACGGTTCAAAGCTCCGTCAGGGATTTCTCATCCCCCCCTTTTCACACACACACACACACACACACACACACACACACACACACACACACACACACACACACACACACACTCATTCCAATTCGCAGATTATCAACAAGTATGGTCACTGAGTGGAAATTAATTTGCCACTGGTAATGGATAGAGACATTTTGCTGAGATGCGTAAAAACAGCTGAACTGCCAGCGATTACCTGCTGGAATCAGCCTTCATCAATATCAGGATAATTACAAAGCACTTCTGGCAGTGCGTGAAATGAACGGAGCGTGCAACAGATTGGGCGGTGGCCATAGATGTCTGCAGATATTAGGCCTCCTCCTCAGAGTCGCTCCGCAGGGGGAGAGAGAGCTACCTGAGCAGACTGGAAGCTGCTGTTGCACCAGCAGGTTCGGGGAGGGATTCGTATTAAAAATGAAAAACAGTCAGGTAGCGGAGAGCAGAGCCGAGTGTGACTGAATCTAATAGAGTTGCACAGTCTTAGAATAGAGTCAAAAAAGAAGCGTAGAATTAGATGGAACAGCACAAAATGCAACTAAATAGAATCAAATGAGGGAAAAGGGAAGAGGTGAGAATGAATGAGACGTATAGAAATACAGCAGAGTGCAGAGGAGAGAAAACAAAAGCAAAGTCTGGAAAGGAGCAGTCAGTGCAGCACAGGAAAAGAAAAAGTAGAGCAGGACACATGAAACTTTAATAGATTTGGCAGAATAGAAACTAAGAGCACCGAAGAACACATGTGAATGCAACTGAATAAAAATAAAATGAAATAGAAGGATGAGAAGAAGAAAACAAAGACAACTTAAAAGTGTTTCAAAACTGCAATTAAAATGTTTTTTACACCAGAGAAAACTGAGGAGAAATGAAATTATAATTAACTGACAAAAACATGATGCAATATCAACTTTTGTTGCAGTCAGTGATCAGCTATAAGTCAGATTAAATGGTCTGTAGCTAGAGTTTGCCCAGAAGTGTCTAATCGTCTTTTTTTTGTCGGTTTTTAAAAGAGACTGCTTATACTCCTCAAGCGTGTTAACAGAAGAGAATGGAGTGGATGGAAATGTCTATAGAAGAGGGCAGAACGGCACTGACACAGATGAATAAAAGACCAGATTCGACGCCGATGATCAGACCCATTTCATCAAGGATGGGACTCTGCAAGGTGGTTTGAGACGGGAAGCAGGGGGAGGGAGAGGGAGCGGTGTTCAGGGTGTCGATCCCTGTCTTTCCCAGACTCCACTTCCATCCCTCACATGGAACCACTTTGGTAACCCCCCTTTTCCCTTTGCCCTCTCCTTTCTGTCCTTTCAGACAGCGAGCTGGAGGCAGTATTGAGTTTCCTCTCCAGCTGAAGGGTTACTTCAGTCCATCTCTGGGATGAAAAGATGACTATTTCCCTCCCCGTCTTCCATCTGACTGGGTTTTTTTTGTTTTCAGGTGAGAGGCTCGAGGGAGGAAGGAAACTATTACATGCAGGGTGAAAGGGGGCCTGGAGACGCAGCCCTGCCCGGTTTGTCGGGGGAGGAAGAGGATCGGGATGCGAGACTGGATGGGGGAGAAACCCGAGATCTCTGGAAATGGCTGGGAATGACCCAAGAAAAACTTCCGCCATCCTCGTCTCGTCCTGTCCTGTCGGAAAGTGTTTCCCATAATGGTCTCAGTCTGCTATAAGACGGTGGGGTGATCCCTAAAGGCCCGCGACGTGGACGAACATGTGTGAAAGCACGAAAACACAGAAAGCGCCCTCGGGAACGGGCACAAAAAACAAGTTCATATACAATTAAAAATTAAAAGGTTGCATTGTAACGTAGATTTCCCCGAATTTCTGTTTTGTCTGCTCAACACCTAAAAAGTTTGAGAATGATTGAAACCAGGCACAGCTGCTTGACGTCAGGCGGAGTGAGATTAACATATCTGGATGAATTTTTTAAATACCAAAGCTGGATCTGAAAAGTCGGGAGGGGGAAGTCCATCCTTCGGAGCGTGTTTTCATATTGTTTCCATCTCATCTGGACTTTTGCACGCAGTCGCACATCAATCACAGCCTTTTTAGGCAAGAGGGATTAGACGGAAAACAATGCTTATTACGTGAGGAACGGGATTTCGTAATCGCTGCTCGCTTGACCCTCGGTTCGGAGCTGGAATGCGAGCCGCGTAAGAAAAATGAATTTTGTTGGTTTTGCAAAAGGTGGTCGAAATCAGAATTTAACCACAGAAGTCTCGGCTGAAATTAAATAGTGTCAGATGTGAAAGGAGTCTAATAATCGCAGAAGATATGTTTATAAAGCCAGTTTCAACATGTAGGAATGCAGGATTTTCTCTCCCATAGCATTCTGGGAAAGACCCGTGTAAGTGTTGTACCCCACCAGGTGACAAATTGCTCGACTGATTGAACTGAGAGACTACTTGCTAGGTTAATATCTACCATTGATCTTTTCATTGATCATTTGTACCCCCCTCTAATGACTATGACTGGACTGATTCTCGAATAATATGTCTCGCTTGTAACCTGACATGAGAGGACGGGGATAAGGATCGAGGAGTACGACCACTTTCTCCGGGAAGGAAACCGCTGTGAAAAATCAGCTTTGAAAGGCCAAAAGGAAATTGAGACGATATTCAAAAGAAAAAGGTTCAATCTGTGAGCTTTTTTTCCCCCTGCTGATGAGAAGACTACCGCTGGGCTCCTTAACATCTGGTTGGGCAATTTACCCCGCTCTGACGACTGGAAAGGTTAAACCACTAAAATCTAATATTTGCCTAGAGGGGGTCAAGGCACTGCAATTACAAGGTACAATCGGCAGGGCTAATCAGCTAGTAGCGCGTACCGGGGGCTCGGCTGGGCAAATAAGCCCTGATCAGAGGCACTGTTCCCTGCCTCTCCTGTTTACTTATTAAACCCTGTTCTCATGTTCAAGGGCCCCACTGCAGCCTCTGGCCCCACACACCCCCGAGGCACAGGGGAGTAAATTTAGCTCCTGACGCGATTTAAATGGGACCACGCCACTTGGCGAAGAAAGTAGCCCCTGTGTTAATCAGTATCTGCGGCCTTTTGTTGCGAAATGATCTCAAATTACTTTTCCTCCAATCTGGCAGGCATTAACACCTCGGGAAGGATAGGTAGGCCCTGAGGAGGAAGTGCAGATGTGTGTGTGTGTGTGTGTGTGTGTGTGTGTGTGTGTGTGAGGACACTGACGAAGGCCCACATAGGCGTCACGTCTCAGAAGGATGTGTGTGTTCCACAATGTTGTTTACATGATTGCTCTTTGACACACATTTCCTAATTGACTGAGTATCAAGTGCAGGATTAGTGTATAATATATCAGAACTGTCTGGCGCGCAACACTTTTGAACAAGGCTCGGGGAACAATTACTGGTAATTAAATATGTGCCAGTTACTGGAAAAGATAATTATGTCCTTGGTGTATAACACCAATTAATTACTTTTATTTCAGCGAGCAAAGCTTTTAAATGGCAGCGGAAGCCATTCGAACGGCGCCCGTGTTTGAGTGCAAGCAACCTCCGTGTTTGCTAATGTGTAAGTCGTGTTCTGATGAGCATTTAGGCGCCGCACATGAAATTGTTTAAGTCGGAATCGGGCGTTTTCTCTTCGCCGTGAAGCTTCTGCAGCAGATGCAGCAGCTTCAAAAACAACGGCGAGGAACTGACAGCAGCATTCCGGAGTTGCAAACAAGCTCTGCCGAGGCTCCAGTCGCAAAGCTTTCACCTCTCTCCTCTCCCTCCTTAGGCATTAAACATTGACATAATAGGTTGAATGAAAAAGAGACTTCTCCAGGGAGGGCAGAGCTCAACTCTCTCTTGCTAAGAGGATTGGTCAGATTGGATATAGAGCCTACAAGGAATCACGAGCGCGCCGTATATCCTCACACCTTCTCCTTCTTGTGCTCACAACACCTCACCACCGTCGAGATAGCGGCACCAGATTTGCTGTAAACCTTTAAAAGTAACTGCTTTGAATCCAAACATGCTCCTATTCACATATCAAAGTGCGGGTTCAGGAATCACAGAGGTGGAAATATACGGATTAGCAAATGATCTCATATTGGTGCGCCCGCCTCTAATGTCTAACTTTGAAATACCTGTGGCCGATCATTAGTAATCTATTAAATCCACTACCTAGAAATGGTTACACTGCGAGCCCCCTCTGAGCCCAGCGTGGCTGATGCTGCTTTTCCAGCCCTCCCTCCCTCCTGCTTTGGTTAATGAGATACAGAATCAGACGGCCCGAGCGTGCTTTCTCTTCCTTCACCTCGCTCTCTTTCTCTCCAGTCCTGCAGCACACGGTCGTTTTTTTATCAGCCGGCTCGCTCTCGACTCCTGCACCAACAGCTTAATCCACGCATCCATGCATCCTCAAACAATCAGTCTGTCAGGAGTGTATGGCTCTGTGTGTGTGTGTGTGTGTGTTCATGCTAATAAGGGGAATGTTTTCATGTGTCGATGTGTAAATAAAGAGCACAGCAAAATATTCTCGCGTATCCTGCGATGTAAGGTGTGTGTGCAAGTGTGCATGCATGGTGGTACGTCTGTGGTAATGTTTACATGCATGCCAGTGCCTGTTTGCACGTGTAACTCTATTAATCGCATTGTGGGGATGGAAACCTGTCAGCACACTCGCACTGTGAGGACTCTTTTTGCTCATGGGGACGATATCCAGGTTAGGGATCAAGAGGTACTATCAAATCTGCATGGATACCTGACCAGAACAGGACCGGGAGTGGATGAAAACCGTCACGCAACACTGAGGCTGTTTGTTAGGTTCCAGGCGGCAAACATTTGTGTGGATTTAGCAGCTAAAGATGGAGGATGTAAAGCAAAACTCGTAAAGAAGAGCTAATGCTTGAGTCTGGTCTGGATGTAGAAATGCCCCGAGCTCACACTCTGGTTTGAAGGTCCGATCAAGACGCAATGTTATGATGCAAATCAAGTCCATCAGCTGGCCGTCGTTCTTGGAAGTTCAAGCAACATTCAAATGTTACGTTAATAGGTCAACAAAATCTAAAAAGAAAAAGTAAATATTGACCCGTATGAGACACGACCTCCTGTCTCCCGGGTGACAGTCCTGTGCTTAACCTCTTCATCCATCACCATCTCCCTAATGTGTGGACTTTGTCGCTCTTTAAACCACATAACCTGAGCTTCTGGCAGAAAGCCCAGAAGTCAGTCTTCTCCCATGTGCCGAGTGAAAACAGCTTGGATAAAGACTCTTGGCCTCTCGCAGACACCGCCGGCTTAAAATGATGACACGGGACAAAAAAGAGAAGCATAACCAGAACGTCCTCGTCAGTCGTTGGACAAGAAATCCAGATACATTAATGTTTACAAACAGGAAAAGATGCTATGTGTGCACCATCTGGCAGCAATAGAATCGTAACTTTAGGGTGACACTAAAGCAAAATGCTTTTTACAAATATTAGATGTGTTGTGTTTAGTCTTCTGAGGTCTTCCTCTGTCTCACCAGCTTTTGCAATTCCTTTAAATCTGTTGCAGCTGTGGGTGAAACCTCGACTTCCTTTTCGTTCCTCGCTTTGAGGGACAATGGTTTAAATCAACAGTACACTTTTCTTGGAGTAGAGATCCGTAATTTTGTGTGTGTGTGAACATACTGCGCGATCCAAACATGCTTGGAATTAGAACGTAGAAGGGAATTGGGACACATTGTTGGTTTTTGGTTGAGATTCTGGTGAGACTGATTTCGGGGTTTGGGTGGGGTCAGGCATGTCGTGGTTTTGGTTAAGGTTTGGAGTGTTTGAATGTGAGGGAATGTGAAGTGCTTGTATCTGTCCGTCTGTCCAATGCATGTGATGTATTCTTTAGTTGAATGCAGCCCTGATGAGGCTAAATATAACCAATACGACCACTTCCACATGTTCTTGAATGCCTCGTGTCAGTGCCTCTCGCCTTTCTGCTAACGTGGAGCAACGGTAGCTAACTTTAGTTTGGAAACAGAGGCTGTTTACTTAAACTATGGATCGGCTTCCAGCATAACATAGGTTCCACAGAACCTACTCAAGATTATGCTGCGTTCACGTGCCCCTCGGATGGTCTCACCCTTGATTTGGGAAGTCGTTCTGCCGAGTTTGTTTTTGTGGTACTAAGGTAAAAGTTTCTCACCATCAACCCAGTTATTACTTTTATCCGCCATGTTTCATGACGTCAATTCTGCAACTCGTTGTACCATAGATAGACTTCCCGACTCATTGTTCTGACTTGAGTGGGCCTTTGCACGAATTATCCCAGTCGGTAAAAACATTTCTTTTTAATTACTCCGACACCACATGAATGCACAATTAGGTCTCCAGGGAACCAATTTACATCCACGCAATGTTCTCTTAAATGATAAAAACAACAACAAAAAGATGCTCCTGAATGTGAAAAAAATGCATTTTTCTTTCATGTTTTTCTTGTATTTTCGTGCAAAATTGTGAATACATCGATGCTTGTTGAGTATTTGGGTGTAGCCTGCACCATGGATATGTGCAGGTACATGTACAGCATGTTACACTTCATTCACGTGCATGTATATTTCAATATGCTGGGGGACAAAATGCCAACTCATCAACCATTTCGAGACAAAAGCAGGTCTCCACAAGGCGAACGCTTACACTGAAGTGCTGAGTCTTGTTTTGATGGTTAGGCTTTTGGGTTAAACATGTAATGGTAGTGATTAAAGTTGGCTTTAGTCTAAACTGAATGAATTTAAATCCTTGATGTCAAAAACAAATCTGTGTACGTGTCTCTTTGCGACGCATCTGATTTTTCATCCCTTTCTTGTATGTGTATGCGCGTGCTTGTTTATATGTATGTTTTGTGTGTGCCTGTGTGTGAGTGCTTGCTCTCTGGAGGGGCCCGGTGTGTGTCACGGCGGGCCCGGCTCCCCCTGGATCTAAGCAGTATTGACAAACCCATCAGAGCTGGTGATGCATCGGGCTCCCTGCCTGCTCCCCCTCCCGCCCTCAGCGGTGCTGCGGGGCCGTGCTGACATGCTGTCACCTTGGTAACTGCTGCCAGAGCGAATGGCCTGCTGGGATAGCTGACCCGAGCTGGCGGTGGGCCGGCGAGCTGCAGCAGGAGATGTCACCGGCCGGACCCCTGAGGACCGGCCGACCCCTGTCTCTGTCCCCGACCATCGATCCGTCTGCTGCTGAGATCCGTCACCACCCGGGACGCTCGCTGGCATTAACACACACACACAGAAAACACACGTACAAGCTTTAACGTGAGTCAGGAAGGGTTTGTTAACAGATCCGAATCTTATTGTTCTCAGTACGACGATTTAAAAATGCGACTGTCTCGACATCAAACTCGACAGCAAAGTGCCAAAAGCCAAAAATGTCCTCAAGAGCTCAAAAGTAGAAAAACATCTGCCTCAGAGTCTGTGTTTGAGAAAGAAGTCCTTCTCCGTGTGATGTTTGTGCTCATAAGAAGAAAGTCCTGGCACGTCTTCGGAGATTCTTCTCTTCTACTTTTTTCGAGGTTACCAAGTCATTACTTGGCAAGTTCGGCATCTCTGTACGATTGGTTCCCGGAGCCAACATCAACAGCGGTTGTTGGCAGCGGCCCGTTGGCGGCTGTGGGCGTCAGACTCCATGAATGTTCAGAGCCCTTTGAAATGCTGACCAGCTTTCTGACACGAGGCTTTTGGAAGCGGCCGAGCTCACGCTGCGAGATGTGGGCCCGGCTGGAAGTGAGGTGGAACTGGGTTCAATTCTCGGTTGTGAGGGATTATGAGCAGGGAGCAATACGTTTGACATCGCAGGTTGCACTTCACCCTCACCTGGCAATTTGTTCAAAGGTAACTGTGTGGACACGAGGTCCAGCGGGAAGTTCTGTTCTGAGGAGGGTTTTCATTTAATGCGTATTTTCTTTCTGTTGGACACCGAAAAAATGCTGCTTTGATGATAAAATATATCTAGAAATCTACCATAACACAGCAAAAATCACGTGGCCCAGTTCTGGTCCAGACCCGCCACAGGTTCTGGCTCAGATCTGTCAGATGAACCTGACTTGACGTCCTCTTTCTATTCCAGTTAAAAACTGGTTCTTGGCCAGAGACTCCATAAGTTCTGGGCCAGAATAGTAAAACAGACCTGAGCTTTGTCACCGCTACTGGTGCTGATTCCTTTTTCACCTCTGGACCGACCCGAGGCCTGTTCCGGAACAACAGGTATGGAGTATTTTGTAGTCATCTGGGCCAACTGTGAGCCAGATATGGATCAGTTCCATTCTGGGTCTTAGCCTGATACCTGAGTTCTGGGCCAGATCTGTAAACCGGACCTGGCCTGGTGCACTTGGCTTGATCTGAAAATTATCTTTCTCATTTTATGCTGGTTCTGATCAAGATCCCTCATAAATCTTGGGCCAGCGCTGTACGACGGACCCAGGACGGTGTGATTTGGTTTTCACATGCGGATCAGCCT